>NC_044563.1:67992929-68295706 GCF_007565055.1 Rhinopithecus roxellana | reverse complement strand
GGTTGAAAGAAAAAAGTTGAGGAGATCTACCAGGACATACTGCAAAAATACAGAGATGAAAGTAGAGAAAAAAGATGAGGAAATGGGAGGTTTCTGAGATCTGACATCTAAGTGAGAGGAATTCCAGAAGGAGAGAACAGAGAAAACAGGAAGGAGGAAATCATCAAAGAAGCATTGCAAGAAACTCACCCAGAAGGGAAGGCAATGATTAAAAGGACTACCCAGTGTTCCGTACAGTGGAGGAAAACAGTCCCACACCAAGGCACATCATTGTGAAATTTCACACCACTACTCACTAAGAGAAGATCCGGCTAGTTTCCAGAAAGGAAAAAGAGGACCCGCAAAAGGATCAGGAATGAAACTTGCTTCGGGCTTCCAACAATATATTTGAAATGTGGAAGAAGAAATCCCTCTAACATTCTGAAGAAAAACAATTTCCCATTTAGAATTCTACACATGCCCAAGCTGCCAACAGAATAGAATAGAGATATTCTCAGATATGCAGAGTCTCAAAATTGTACCTTGCACACTCTCTTTCCTAGGAGGCAATGGTAGGACGTGTTCTTCCTAAAAAGTAAGAGAGTAAACCAAGAAAGAAACACGCGTGGGATTCAGGAAACAGGGGATGCAATATGGGAGTGAGGCAAAGGAAACACAGATGCCAGGAAGTCAGCTGCGTGCTAGGCAGAGAGGGCAACCAGGCCAGACCAAAGGCAGCAGAAGGCCCCAGGGAGATTTCTCCAGATGCAATCAGTAGGACTTCTGGTGCATCTGGACATCTTGAGAGGAGATTGAAATTGTAGGTGGAAATTTTTGCATTGAAATTAGTGATAAGGGCAGGCGTGATGGCTCACGCCTGTAATCTCAGCACTTTGGGAAGCCAAGGCAGGAAAATCACTTGACGTCGGGAGTTCGAGACCAGTCTGGCCAACACGGGGAAACCCTATCTCTATCCAAAATACAAAAATTAACCAGGCGTGGTGGCGCGTAACGCACACTCCTAATCTCAGGTCTTCAGGAGGCTGAGACAGAAGAATTGCTTGAACCCAGGAGGCAGAGGTTGTAGTCAACCAAGATCACACCATCGCACTCCAGCCTGGATGACAGAGCGAGACTCCATCTCAAATAAAAAAAGAAAAAAGAAATTGGCGATGAGAGCAAGGACAACTACACAAACCAAACCAAGACAATGAATTAGTCCCTCCAGAGAAGACAAAATGTTGTGCAGGAAAGACAAAGCAATCTGGTTTGCTGCATGGATCAGTTACACAAATAGAACTTTATGGACATAAAAATATTAAAACTGGGTATTCATCCAACCAAAATTGTGCCACAGCTTCCTTGCTGGATGAGAAGTGGGAAGTATGTGAGCATGTGGTGGGGACAGGGGAGGAAAGGGAGCCACATTTCCATCTTCAGCGGTGGAAAGTTCATAGGTCGTCTCTGAAGATGGAAGCATCTAGAAGTATTACTAGAAGAGTGTCATTTAGAGACAAGAATCAAGGGGAAAAAAACAGCCAAAAGACATGAAAGTGGTGACCTCTGGAGACTGGAAGATGGTCAAAGAGGAAAACCCAACTGCTTTTGTTTCAAATTATTTAGAAGAATATGATGCTTCAAATATATTACTTTTTTTTTCTTTTTTTTTTTTTTTTAGACGGAGTCTCGCTCTGTCGCCCAAGCTGGAGTGCAGTGGCGCGATCTCGGCTCACTACAACCTCCTCCTCCCAGGTTCAAGGGATTCTCCTGCCTCAGCCTCCCGAGTAGCTGGGACTACAGGCATGCGCCACTACGCCCAGCGAATTTTTGTATTTTTAGTAGAGACGCGGTTGATTGGGCAGGATGGTCTCGATCTCTTGACGTCGTGTTCCGCCCGCCTCGGCCTCCGAAAGTGCTGGGATTACAGGCGTGAGCCACCGCGCCCGGCCAATATATTACTTTAATAAAACAAAAACTAAAGATCAAAATAAGTAAATACATGTATTCTACCTAGTGTGAAATCTCTTTCAACCACTAGATGGTGCTGTTGTCCCCCTCGTGGAAACAGCACCCGGGCAGGGCAGGTGCTTGCTGGTCAGCTTGTCTGTGGAGTTTTCCACGAAACAGAATTAAGTAAGCTTGTTATGAAAAAAAGTTAGGAAGGAATTAACGTTGTTCATTTTCTTTCCTTGCCAAATAGGATCCCACTTGACTGAATAGGAAGAAAAACATCATTTGCCCCTAGTGGTGCAATAACTGGAAGCTCAGTGCTGGGCACGAAGCTGAGTCCTGGGGCTAAGTGCTGTGCCCTCTAGAAACAGATGTTAACTCGATACATTCAACGGTGTGGCCAGCTGTGGCAAATGCCTGTCTCAGGCACCTGGGCCTGGACTCACGAGTGAGAGGAAATTCAGGAACGGGAAGCTTGTTTCAGGGAAGCAGAAGCTACCTTTGGTGCTCCCTGTGGTCAGAACTGAATGACATTCAAGGAAAAGTGAATTTGGGATTATTCAGTGACAAGTGGGAAGCTTATGTACTGGGAGAAGCCAAGGCATCGGCATGAATATCAGGTCAGTTCCCCCGAAAGCATGTCTGCTTCGAGTTTTGAGATGAAGAGGAGGCCTCTTTAACACGTTCTGCAAAGTCACTAATGGCAACTTGATGACCTGGTCAATGAATAGGGTTTTTTTTTTTTTTTTTTCCATTGGCCCTATTTTCCATGACTTTTCTGGATCTGTGGTTACCTATTTTGGACCTCTGCTCTGTTGCACACAGGCTTCATGAGATAAATACTATGAAAGAAATATTTTATTAATGAGGTATTCTGGCACACTGGCCACTTAGTTTTCTTGCCACTCTTCCTTTCCAGATCATTCTGCCACCGCAGCCTGGCTGACCCCCAGTCATCCTGATCACTCCTCTCTCTCCCGTTCTGTATCCTCCTCCCTCTGTCCCAGATCTGAGCATGGTTCCCAGCTCTTGACTCTTCTCCTTCTCTCTCCACCCTCCTCCAGATATCTAAATTATTTCTCAGAGTCTCAGTCTTCTCCCCTCTGTGGATGACACTCCAAAATCTCCACCCCATCCTTGACTCCCTCCTCACCTCCAGACATCCATTCCTGTCTCTTTTCAGACAACTCCACTTAGGCAATTCACCAACCTTCAGTTAGACATGCATGCAGCATGTCTAGAATCAAACTCAGCAGCTCCCCCGTCCCAGCCACCTACTCCTGCTAATTTTCTCATTCCTGACATCAGGCATGCACGCATTCAATAAACATTTACTCGGGTTTTAACAAACAAGGTTTACACCCTTAAGGAACTTGTAGATTGCAGGTAGAGGAGAGAGATAGGGTCACAGAACCCCCAACACATGTGATCGGAGCTCTATCAGAAGGAAGCAGAGGGGTCAAGGTGTCCACAGAGGAGGGGATCTCAGTGCCCCTGGAGATTCAGGGGAGCTTAGCCCAGCTCAACTCCACACCATCCAATTTCATTCCTCTTTCGCTTTCGGCTCCTGTTGACCCTTTCTCAGCTACATCTTCTGCTTCGTGCTCTTCCAAGCCCCAGTGTGCATAGGAGTCACTTGGAGATCTTGTTAAAAGGCGAATTCTCTTTGAGCAGCTGGAGGGTGGAGCCTGAGATTCTACATTTCATACATGATCCCAGGGAGTGGCACTGTTGCCACCAGACTGTGCAACCCACTACACATCCCAGGGTTCTTTCTTCTTTTGCCTTGTTGCAGCCTGATCACCTCAGGCCAGCACCAGGGCCCAGCCCACGAACACTCTCCCTGCCTCTAATCCTAGACTGTGCAGTACAGTAGCCACCAGCCATAGTGCCTACTTAAATACAAATTAATTAAAACTTAAAATTCCCTTTCTATTTACAGTAGCCACATTTCACATACGCAGTAGCCACAATGCCACATTATACAGAAAAGATATCAAGCATTTTCTTCACTGCAAAACTTCCGTTGGGTGGCACTGCACAATAATCTCAGCTCCACCTAAACTAACCACAAACTGACTACCAGCCTCACCACACTGTCAGCTCCTTGAAGGCAAGTTCTATATTTGTCTTGTCATCTTTCTCTAATTGCGGAACCTACCGCATATCCTTTCTTTCATTTGACAAATATTTATTGATCATCTCCTATGTAGCAGATGCTGTGCTTAGCACTGGGAGCAAGTGGCACCCCGAGGTGAACAAGACCAATGTGGTCCCTGTAATTGCAGAGGTCACAAAACAGGTGCTCCATAAGTCTTCATTGAAATGAAAAAATGAATGAATCATACACAGACCACCCCCAGGGAAATCTTCACACTGATTTTCGTCATTCTCCCTAACTCAGAAATGTTTAATACTTGCTTTCAATCCGCAGAAGAAAATCCAGATGCCACAGCTTGGGGTACGAGGCCCTTCTGAGAGGCAGAGATGCAGGGTTAGCATCTTCGTTTGTTAGGGCTGCCGTAACAAAACACCACCGACTGGGTGGCTCAAACAGAAATTGATTTCCCACAGCCCTGGAAATTAGGAGTCCAAGATCAAGGTTGTCAGCAAAGTTGATTTCTTCTGAGGCCTATCTGCTTGGCTTGGAGACAGCTGCCTTCTCCTAGTGTCCTCAGGGTCATTCCTCTTCTTATAAGGACACCAGTCAGATTAGATTAGGACTCACCCTAATGATCTTAGTTTAATTAATTCTTTTTTTTATTTTTTTTAAGTTGGAGATAGACTCTCACTCTGTTGCCCAGGCTGGAGTGCAGTGGCACGATCTTGGCTTACTGCAACCTCCACCTCCCAGGTTCAAGAGATTCTCCTTCCTCAGACTCCTGAGTAGCTGGGACTACAGGTACGCACCACCACGCCTGGCTAATTCTTGTACTTTTAGTAGAGATGGGGTTTCCCCATGTTGGCCAGGCTGATCTCAAACTCCTGATCTCAGGTGATCCACCTGCCTTGGCCTCCCAAAGTATGAGATTACAGGCGTGAGCCACCTCACCAGTCCCCTTAGTTTAATTTAATCACCCCTTTAAAGGCCCTGTCTCCAAATACAGTCACATTCAGAAGCATTCAGAATCAGGCCTTCAACATCTGAATTTGGGAGAGACACAGCTCATCTCATAACAATTAGAAATATGATCTTGGAAACTAACAAAACTGGGTTCTGATAGCAGCTCTGATATTCCTGCCAGTGCAAGGGGACTTGACTTGTCTGAGCCTGTTTCCTCTCATGAGGAAGGTGCTAAAGCTACCTCCCTCCCGAGGCTGTCGAGAAAATTACAAGCAATTACTTACATGAAGCACTGAGCAGAGCTCAGCACATAGTAGGCACTGCGTTAATTACAGCCACTGGCATCACCACTGTACTGCTCTGATCCCCCAGCAGCAACCCTTTCCTTTCTTGTGGTCCCTGAGCACCCTGAGCCTTGCCTGCTCAAGCCCTGATTCCCAGCCCAGCTCCGTGACTCCTCTCCCTCTCATCACATTCAAACCTTAGTCTTCCTTTCCTAATTCCTTCAGACTTTCCTTCTCTGGGTAGCCTTTCGGTCAGAAGTCAGTCCCAGCTTCTCTTCTCCGAGCTGTGTTAGCATTCCTGTCAATTCCACACCAGCTCCCAATTAACACCTAGGAATTAAAATCCCATGTTAATTTGTATGCTAACTCCTCCCTCCTCACAGATATGCCACCTTCCCCATTAGATGTGAGACATTTGATATCAAAGCCACCATTATACCTTTTAGTCTCTCTCATAGCACCTATCAAAGTGTCTCAAACATAGTAGGCCTTTATCAACCAAGAGTTTGTGGACATAAAAATACTTACATACAGTTAATATTCGCTAACTGAGGAGGTGTAGGTGTAGGTGTAGCGGGGTGTGTGTGTGTGTGTGTGTGTCCGTTTAGCATTTTAAAAGCTATGGGAAAGAGAACCAACAAACTCGGTGGCTGGTTCTCTCCTGAGGGAAGAGGAGGTAATCCCATGTGGATCTGGCAGTGCTGGCAATGCCTGGTTTTGTTTTTTAAAACTGGGTGGCAGTATTATGTTAAATAAGTTTACTTATTTATTTATTTATTTAGTTTATTTATTTAGTTATTTAACTAATAAACTTATTTAACATAATACTGCCACCCAGTTTAGAAATATGCAAAATAATATGTCCGTACTTATGAAAAATATGCAAAATAATATGTTCTTACTTGATAAATATCTGTAAGTAAATAAGATATCTTATTTAACATAATACTGCCACCCAGTTTTTAAAATATGCAAAACAATACGTCCTTACTTATAAAAAATATGCAAAATATTATGTCCTTACTTGATTGATATCTGCTGTTTACGGATGAGCTTATTAACGTACACAAAGAATGTATGAAGAATTCTCCTGACATGAGAGAAAATGCTTAAAATATTTGTTTTAGAAGCTATTTAGTTGGGATTTCAGAATATAACTCAACAAATTCCTTTAATTAATATTTTATCTAACAGGAAATATTTATGAGACATTACCAGCCTCATAAATGCAAATAGAATTTCTATAAATAAGAGAAAAAATAATTTTCTGCAAGTCTCATATTCTAAAGAGAACACCTTTAATTGTGAACCCATCTCCCGCTGGATGAAAGAAGGTAAGAGAAGCAGATAAAGGGAACAGAAGAGGTGGGGCTGTACTCTAATTAACAGCGATAATACTGTACACATTCTCTGTTGCTTTCAAGCGCCGCCTCATCAATTTTCAGACAATGAAAGACACACTTAGCACCTTGCACGGCTCGCTGAGTAGTTCTTTTATTGCATTTCTATCCTCAAATGTAGTCCGTGCTCTTTGAGAGGCTTGGGCATGGAGAAGCTAAAGCTCCCCTAAGTTTGCAACAATCAGTCAGGACTAGAATCCCCAAATGTCTCATTTTTCAGTTCTCAGGTGAGACCTGGACACACATTTTTCTGTCTCCTGATCCAAGGTCCCATCCCTGAGAGAATCTTTGCAAAGCAGTATTTCCCAGAGTACCCCATATTTTGCTTTAAAGTCAGTCCAGCTCCCCCCACCCCCACCCCATAATGCAGAAGGAATACCATGGTCTTTATACCTGATCCAAAAGCAACTGCTGTCCCCAGGACAGAGGCCTCCTCAGGGCTCAGCAGAAGATTACAGTGTGTGTTATCTGGACCTGAGAACTGCACAGCCAGAGCCTCTCCCAAGAACTAGGCAATTAGGGAATTAAGAACTTTCTCCTCAATAGTGTTAAGCCCTGAGATCAAGCAACGTATGGTGCAGTGCGTGAGCACCTAGGCAAGCTGAATCCCCTAAGCGGACACAGAGCTTTCCTGCTAGTCACGGCCTGTTGCAGCCACATTTAGTTATCACCCCCTCTACAGAGAGAAGAGGGGTATCCAGGAGGCCCACTCTGGCTGGACGGCTCTGTGCTCTGTCCCAGGGGAGGGTGCCTGGGCAATGGGCTGTGTGCACACTGGTCTCCAAGGCAAGAGGACCCCCAAGCCACTATTAGAGACTAAGTTTCCCTGTCACTGTGCTTACAGGAGAGGATGGACTTGGTGCCCTCCAGTATTAGTGACACGCATTTTTCTCATTGCAATGTAATAAACCAGTTTTCTGGTCGTAGACATCATTTACTTAGCACTTGTGCTAGGTGCTAGGGATACCCCACGTTTGACCAAGCTGTGTCTGCCCCTGAGAGAGGGGGCTGACATGGGGGGTTGTTGACCCCAAAAGGCTGGGTAACAGAGAGGGCCAGAAGGAACATTACAGAGTGAGAAGGGCCACCCTGAACAGAGCTGTCCTCAGAGGCACCTGCCAGCCCTCCCCAGACAGCAGCCCTCCCTTTTAGCCTGCCCTGGCAGCTGCCTTTCCTAAGGCTTCCACGAATTAAAGAATATACTCTGGTCATCATCTGTCCTAAGGCAGGGAGGAATCCACAAGCGAGAGCCGGGAGGTGGCACGGAGGACACCGACTCTGCCCACGCCTGGGCAAGGTTGAGCTCCGTTCCCTCCGGGCTGCTCCGGCCTCCTGTCCGTGCAGGGCGCGTTTCCAGCCATCGCCGCCCAGCCACCAGCCGCACGCCAGGGAGAGATCTTTCGGGATGAGCAGCGAGCCCGGGGACAGCTGGCCTGGGTCCTGTCCCTGCACCTACTCCACCTGCAGCTGGCGGATCAGGTCCCCGGACCCTCACTCCACTGCGGGAGCCAGAGCCGTCGTGCCGGGGATGTAGTGCCCAGACTGTGGCTCCCCCGCCTTCCCAAAGGAATTCCCCCATCTGCTCCATCCCTCTCGGGAAACAGCGAAATGCTGCCAACCGCCAGCTTAGCGCACCGCAGAGCGACTGAGCAGCCCCGCCGAGGCTCCGAGCCAAGATTTCTGCCCTAATAGTTTCTCCCTTCTTTCTGTCTGCTCCACCGCACCCACTAAATACGGCGCTCACACACGGACACGCGTGCACACGCGGCGCTCACACACAGGCATGGGGCGCTCACGCGCGCGCGCAGGTCTCCGTCCCCGGCACCCTGCAGCAGGGGTGCAGCCGGGTGCAGGGGGAGCCGGGGGAGGGTGCAGGGGGCCGCGGGGACGCGAGCGGAGGGCTGGATGCCTGCCGGGCTCTCTCTCCGCCTTCCTCTTCCCTCCCAGTCCTACCGAGCTGACGGCGTCCCCGATCACATGGAGCCCCCGCCCCACCCCAGCCCGTCTCCCGCCGCCAATGCCGGTGGCCCTTCCAGTCGCGTTACTACCCAGAGATTCATCTGTACCAGGGACAGAGGGAGAGAGGAGAGGGAGGAGGGGACACACACACACACACACACACACACCACACACACAGAGAGAGAGAGAGAGAGAGAGAGAGAGAGAGAGAGAGGAGAGAGAGAGAGAGAGAGAGAGAGAGAGAGAGAGAGAGAGAGAGAGAGAGACTGAGATTGCTTCCAGCAGCTGCTCTCGCTAGAGAAAGGGAGTGACCCAAGGGACCGCGAGTGAAGGGACAGGATGGCTTAGGTACCTCTGCCCACAGGACCCCACGACAGGGAGAGGTTCCAGCTACAGCTCCTCCGTGGGGTCATGGCAGGGGCTGGGGAGTCCCCTCAAAAGCCCTGAGCACCCCTGCACTGCCGCTAAGGGACACCCCAGAAGTTAGCATCAGTGGGACTCCGAAGCTCTGATCTCAACAAGTAAGTTGTCTTCTTTTCCTCCTCCATTTCTCCCCCAGCTTGCGGGTTCTGGAGGGCAGGACGACACCCTCAGGTGTCCATCGCCCGGGCAGCAGGCTTTCACAGGGAACCTGCTAGATTGGTAGCCAGGGGGGATAAGGAAAAGCTTAGGGCAAGTCCCAAGTTTAGCCAGGAAATTGGAGATCTCCGTGGCTGCAGGCTGCCCTGGGCGTTGGGAGCCCAGCCATAAACACCTTAACTTCTGGCACTAGACCAGGGCTACCTGGGGGTGCCCCAGATCTCCCAGCAGTGGTCTGAGAGGCAACAGTGGCCAGGAGTGGGTGGGGTGGGGAGGATGTTATTCACCTGGTAGGACTCTTCCTTCAAATGGGAGCAGGGAGGGCCAGGGTGGGGGCGGTGCACCCCTCAGCCTTAGATCCCCAGACTAATCTTGCTTTCTCTTTTAAGTGTGGCCAAATTGGAAACACGGCCTTGTGATTTCTGCCCCTCTCGCTCCCCGAGTCACTTCCTGCGTACCTCCCTATCTCCTTTTAAACAGCTTTCAAGCGGTTCAGAAAGGCCAGGGGTCAAGGCTGTGAGGACAGAAGATAGGGAACAGGGAAGGGCGGCCATGTCATTGCTCCCCTTCTCTTTAAGTCAGTGCTTCTCCCTGCAGAGCTGGTGGTCCCTGGTTTTATGTGCGCCTTCCCTCAAGCAGGGCTCTCCTGCCCTGGGGGCTGTGGAGGTCCTCAGGTCCAGCCCCCAAAGTTCTAGGGCCTACCCCGAACATCAGGGTGAGCAAGGCCAGCCCAGAACCTGTTCCAGGAGCCTTTTCAAACACCAGAAGAAGATCAACAGAAACATTCCAAACATTTTACTCTGCTTCAATCCTTTTAATAAGCTGAGATTACCATCTTCATTCTCCAGGTGAAAAATTGCAGCCCAGAGAGGCTGTGCAACTTGCCTCAGGTGCACAGCTCATAAAGGGAGATTCTCTCCTAGGTATGACTGGAAAACATACCTTGTTTTCATCATAAGCCATGCTTTATCGGGCTTTCTGGTTCCCAAAGCACTTGTCCATGTGAGGAAAAGTCTAATATTTATGAAACCAAGGTTCTCAGCTAGATACGTTTACATGAGTTCATCTTGACACCAGTCCTGTGGGGCAGAGCTTATTTCTTCTGTTTTACAGATGAGAGTAAGGGTAGCAGAATTCCGAGCACTAAGTGGCAGCAGCACTGTTATCTCCAAAACTCTTGTCCTCTGGCTTTAAATCCAGGGTCTTTCTACTAACAAAATCTAATTCTGAAAGCTGCTCTGGTCTTCCCATGTCCCTGCTTTTCCTCAAAGCCAGGTGTAAATCGCATCCTCCGGCTGAATGAGGCCCTCAGGCTTCCCGGAATCTGAGGAATGAACAGGGCAGAGCGAATGATGTGGGAGTTAGAGGCCCATGCTTGGACTCTGGCATAAAGAGCTTGGTCCGCTTGGCTGGCATTTTAAACTATCTATGGAGCCCACCTGAGATGGCACCATTCTGCCTAGAGGCATAAGGCCTTTAATGGGAGACCCGGGGAACAGGGTATGTGCTTCTTGGAAGAGCAGCAGCAAGGCCACCATTGAAAGAGAGGAAACAGCACATAGAGAACTTGCTGGCTCAGGAGGCTGAGGTGAGAGGATTACTTGAGCCCAGGAGTTCAAGACCAACTGGGGCAACATAGCAAGACCCTATCTCTAAAAGAAAAAGAAAAAGAAAGGATGGAGAATTTGCCTATACATTCCACAAAGCACAGGGATTGTCCCCAGAACAATGTTCTAGACCTAGCTCTCCAACAGAAAGGGAACCAGCCACTCAGGCGTAGCTGTTTTCTGGCCTCTCCAAAAGCTGCTAGAAGCCGCTGGCATTACTCACATGCAGCATTTGTATTTAAGTAGCCTGCCTGCATTCAACAGAAAATGAATGTGCTCCATGCAGCAAGCAGTCCAGCTAAAGGAGGAGCCAAGGGTGAGGGGGTCAAAGAGAACCTGCGCCACATTCACTGTGCCCGGGGCTGTCCCCAAAGCTTAGCTGTCTTCTCTGGGACGAAGTTAGCTCTTACTGGGATTCCCCACCATGGCTTCCCCGGAGTCAGCTGGCATGTCCTGAGCAGTGCAGAGCTCTTTGTCCGTGGCTCCAGCAGAGACGTGTGTGGCTCTGTCACAGCATTCTTCAGCCTCGCTGTCCCTGGTGCCAAGCAAGATCCCTTTGGGGCTTTCTGCAAGCACCAGACTGGGTTTCTTGTCCAGGAATCTGGGAGACTCTGAAGGCTGCTCTAGTCATCTGTGATGAAGTAAGCCGCCATGGAGGGAAGAAATGACTAGAATGCCCATTCTCTGGTTCCCATTTGCCCTTCAAATCACCTGATTCTTCCTGCCTGCTGTGGGTGAAGCCACAAATGGGTGTGCTGTGCTTTCATGTACTTGAAAACTGCATCCACTTCTGCATTGTTGCTGCTTTTTTTTTTTTTTTTCTGGTTCAACAACCATTCGTTTGATCACCTATCATGTGCCAGAAATCATTAATTTTTGAAAACCTTGGAATGTGATCATTGGGGCAGGGTTATGCTTTTTGTTTAGGAGAATATTAGCAAACACTTGCATTTTCTGAGCCAATACTGATTGACCATTTAGGCTGGAGGTGCAAGGATGGTGGAGAGAAGTCAGGGGTCAGGGAATCCATAGGTAGCTCAAAGGGGCTATTTTTGGATGAAAATGTTCACTGTGCGTGAGCTATAGACAGGTCATTGAGGGCTGGCAGTGTTTTCCAAGAGCAGATCCGTCATCAGATAACTGTTAAGATAGTTGTCGCCGGGCGCGGTGGCTCAAGCCTGTAATCCCAGCACTTTGGGAGGCCGAGACGGGCGGATCACGAGGTCAGGAGATCGAGACCATCCTGGCTAACACGGTGAAACCCCGTCTCTACTAAAAATACAAAAAACTAGCCGGCGAGGTGGGCGGGCCGCCTGTAGTCCCAGCTACTCGGGAGGCTGAGGCAGGAGAATGGCGTAAACCCGGGAGGCGGAGTTTGCAGTGAGCTGAGATCTGGCCACTGCACTCCAGCCTGGGTGACAGAGCGAGACTCCTTCTCAAAAAAAAAAAAAAAAAAAAAAAAAAAAAAAAAAAAAAAAAAAAGATAGTTGTCAGACATGGAGAAATCTTTCTGTTCTTTTTTTTCTAAAGAAAAAACAAGAAGACTGGGAGTTCCAGTTCAAAGGAATGTAGTAAGGTATTTGAATAAGAATACCTGAGTGTATTTTTCAAAAAGACATGTGGAGTGGCTTTCTCTGGAATTGTTTTAAAACAGAGTGGACAGCTTCCCCTTCTGACGTTCTGTCAGCCAGGGCTGGCGTGAGCGGCTGCCTCTGCAGGCCCTGCCTGGGCAGCAGCAGCTTATCTAGCTCCTCCTACCTTGACATTGTGATAAGGGAGCTATTCTAGTCAACAGGGCCCAGGATGGTGGGAACCCTTGCCAAGAGCCGTGCTAAGTTAAAGGGTAGCGCCAAAGCTTTCACATGTAACCCTGGAGATCCTGGCTAGTGCTTAAACTGTTAACATCCATTATCGTTCCAGACCAGAGCAAGCTGAGGGCAAAGGTCATGGATCATCTGACCAGTTGGCAGGTGGCAATGGCACTTCCTGGTCACCAGGGATCAATCAGTAGGGTGGCCAGAGAGTATGGGGGACAGGAAAGGGTGAGGGTGGGGGAGAAATGGAGGCTTGGGGAGGGAAGGAGAGAGCAAACTCAGAGTCTCATTCTCATCCCCTGACTCGGTGGTCCGGGACTGGGTGTGCTGCCCACCCTATACCTTCTCTCAGGTTTCAGGCACCCCACTTTACAATCAGGGAGGTCCAATGCTATCATCTTACATTATTTCCTGCTGCTCAGAAAGGAAAATGGGAGTGGGGCGCAGTGCAAGAACCAAGAGGACCTCAGATGCTTCCTGGGACCAAACCTGTGTCTCCTCCTTAGAGTGTGCCCCCCACTCCCCCAACCCCAGGGAGGACGGCACTGCTGAGGACTTGGTGCCTAGAGCCCGGGGCAGTGGGAGGTGCAGTTTCTGCTCCAGCAAGGGGGCTGTCCAGCAGTGCCAGCAGAAGCCATGGGTGCCAGGCCCCAGGAACGGCCCAGTGGATGTCACAGTATGAATGCTTCCCCAGCCAAGTCAGGCTGCTTTGTGAAGTGTCCTTCTCCACATGAACTCCCTCAAAAAATGAGTAGGGAGCTCCCATCACAGGCCAGACCTTGTGTAGGCACCTGAGCTCGACGGGGGAGGGGGGCGGATCTTACACACCAGGCCTGCCAACCTAGGAGCTCTCAGATCACTGCCTGGGGGCGGCAGAGCTGCCGGAGAGACTCCAGCATTGGTGCTGCATGCCCTTAGGGAGAGGCACAGGAGCCGCAGGGGTGAAGGCAGGCTGCCCCGGGGGAGCAGGGAAGGCTTCTAAGGGGGCTTGAGAAACAGGTTTGCTGGTGAAAGGGTAGAAGGGGCCCAGGGAGTGGTTTGGAGAGGAGGGAGCCAAGGCTAGACACAGGGCAGTAGGCAGGGAGGCCTGGGCCTGCAGCCGCCCTCAGCCCCAACCACCTCTCCTGTGTCTCTTTCAATGCCCCCTGACTCCTCCTAAACACTCATGCTTGGTCACATTTTATTTCCTTTCTCTTCCTCTCCCTCTCTCTCTTTCTCAGTTTGGTTCTTTTTTCCCCTCCATTTTTGTCTTTTTTTCACTCATTCTCTCTTTTTTTTTTTTTTTTTTGAGACAGAGTCTTGCTCTGTAGCCCAGGATGGAGTGCAATGGCGCGGTCTCGGCTTGCTGCAAGCTCCGCCTCCCGGGTTCACGCCATTCTCCTGCCTCAGCCTCCAGAGTAGCTGAGATTACAGGCGCCCACCACCACGCCCAGCTAATTTTTTGTATTTTTAGTAGAGACAGGGTTTCATCAATGGTCTCAGATAGTAGAGCCAGGATGGTCTCGATCTCCTGACCTTGTGATCCGCCCGCCTCGGCCTCCCAGAGTGCTGCGATTACAGGCGTGAGCCACCGCGCCCAGCCTCACTCATTCTCTTGATCATGGATGCCGTTTAGTGCATTTATGCTTCTTTAACTCAATCTCTTTACTGCAGTCATTCCTTATTTTTCCACTAAACGCTTTGATTTTGAAATCATTGTACATTCACATGCAGTTTCAGAAATAATGAACAGAGATCTACCATTCCCTTCATCCAGTTTCTCTCGGTGGTAATATTTTGCAAAACTGTAGTACACCATCAAAACGAATAGATAACTGATAAGAAAACAACATTTCTGTCACCAGGAGTATCTCTTATGTGGCCCTTTAATAGCCACGCCCACTTCCATCCCACCCCACCCTCTCCTTAACCTCTGGCAATCACTTGTCTGTATTTGTCATCTCAAGAATGTTATGTAAGTAGAATTATACGGTATGCAATCTTTTGGGATTGGCCTTTTTCACTCAACAAAATTCTCTGGAGATTCATTCAGGGGTGTACCTGTGTGCTTGTTGGGGGTGGGGGTGAGGTGTGTGTATGTGTCTGTGGTTTTTTTATTGCTGAGTAGTGGGAATGTACCATAGTGGGAATCCTCCATAGTGGGGAGGTACCATTGCTTGTTTAACCATTCACTTAATGACATCTGGGATGTTTTCACTTTGGGGCAATTATGAATAAAGTTGCTATAAACATTTGTATACTGGTTCTTGTGTGAACACAGGTACATAGGTTTTTATGTCTCTGGGATAAATGCCCAGAAGTGTAATTGATGGGTCATCTGGTAGTTGTATGTTTAGTATTTTTTTTTTTTTCAAAGAACTCTCAAGCTGTTTTCCATTGTGACTATGCCATTTTACACTCCCACCAACAATGTACCAGTGATCCAGTTTCTCTGCATTTTTGCCAATATTTGTTATTGTCACTATTTCATATTTTAGCCATTCTAGTCCTATCTTATTGGGGTTTTATTTTGCATTTCCCTGATTACTAATGCCATTGACTTTTTTTTTTTTTTTTTTTTTTTGAGACAGAGCCTTGTTCTGTTGCCCAGGCTGGAGTACAGTGGCGTGATCCCGGCTCACTGCAACCTCTGCCTCCTGAGTTCAAGCGCTTCTCTGGCCTCAGCCTCCCAAGTAACTGGGACTACAGGTGCGTGCCACCATGCCTTGCTAATTTTTGTATTTTTAGCAGAGACGAGGTTTCACCATGTTTGTCAGGCTGGTCTCAAACTCCTGACTTCAGGTGATCTGTCCACCTCAGCCTCCCAAAATGCTGGGATTACAAGCATGAGCCACCACGCCTGGCCTGTTGACCATCTTTTTATGTGCTTATTTGCCCTCCAGATATCCTCCTTAGCAAAATGTCTTCTCATGTCTTTTGCCCATTTTCTAATTTGATTGGCTTTTCTTGTTGTTTCTGTTGAGTTTTGAGAATTTGTAAGTATATATTTTAGATACCAGTCCTTTGTCAGTCAGATATGTAATTTACAAATGTTTTCACCTACTTTGTAATTTTGCCTTTTCATCTTAACAGAGTCTTTAAGAGCAAGTATTTTTAATTTGATGGAAGTTTAATTGACCAGTTTTTCTTCTTATGGATTGTGCTTTTTTTGTCAAGTCTAAGAACTCTTGGCCTGCCCTAGATCTTGAAGAGTGTCTCCCGTGTTTTTCCCTAGAAAGTTTTATTGTTTTATATTTAAGTTCATGATGTATTTTGAATTAACTTTGGTATAAAGTCTGAGACTTAGGTCAAGGTTCTTTTTTTTGCCTAAAAATGTGCAATTGCTCTGGCACCATTTGTTGTAAAGACCGTCTTTCCTCCACTGAATTCCTTTTGCACTTTTGTCAAAAATAAGTTGGGCATATTTGCAAAGGTCTATTTCTGGGTTCTCTGTTCTGTTCCATCAATCTATGTGTCTATCCTTCTGCCAATACCACATAGTCTGCATCACTGCAGTTATGTAATGAGTCTTGAACTTGTGTAGACTGATTCCTTCCACTTTATTCTTTTCCAAAATTGTTTTATCTATTCTAGTTGCTTTGCCTTTTCACATAAGTTTAGAATAATTTTATCTATATCTATAAAAAATCTTGTGATATTTTGATAGAAATTGCATTGAATTCTGTATATGAATTCAGAGAGAATCAACATTTTTACTATATTGAGTCTTCCAATCCATGAGTACAGTATGTTTCCCCATTTATTTGCTATTCTTCAGCTTCTTTCTTTGGCCTTTTGTAATTGTCACTAATTGTGTGACCTTGGACATTCGTCTTTCAGACCTTCAGTTCTCTTTCTGTAAAATGTGTCTGGTAACACCTACCTTGAAATGCCATGGGAAAGTCAAATAAGATAGCACATGAGCAGTACCCCATGGCAAGCACCAAGACGCAGTTCCCTTCAGCTGGGTCTCTCATCTGTTCTTTCTTCCTCCTCAGCTTTCATTCTGACGCCCACATCCACGTACACTTCACTTTGTCTTTCCTTATCCTTTGCTTTTTTTATTCTTCTTTCATTCTCAACTCAGTCTAATTTTTCTCTTTTTTCTTTCTTTTCTCTTCTTTCTTTTTTTTTTTTTTTTTTTTTTTTTTGATACAGAGTGCCACTCTGTCACCCAGCCTGGAGTACAGTGGCGCAGTCTCGGTTCACTGTCAACCTCTGCTGCCTGAGTTCAAGGATTCTCATACCTCAGCATCCCGAATAGCTGAGAGTACAGGTGCTCACCACCATGCCCAGCTAAATTTTTTTTTGTATTTTTAGTAGAGTTGGGGTTTCACCATGTTGGCCAGGCTCTTCTCAAACTCTTGACCCCAGGTAATCCACCTGCCTCGGCCTCCCAAAGTGCTGGGTTAGAGGTCTGAGCCACCACTGCTGGCCTTTCTTACTTCTTTCACTTTGTTTTTCTCTTATTCTCACCGGACTTTTCTGTTTCATTTCTTCTCCCACGATATTTGTCTCTCTCCTCTTTCTTGGATCATTTAAGCATTCCATTTTTGTGGAGTTGCTCAGACATTGAGTGTGACTCAAGGGTCACTCAATCTGAGTTCAAATCCAGATCAATCACTTACTAGATTTGGGGCAGTTGACTCACCCTCCTGCACCTCAGTTTTCTCATCTATAAAATGGGGAGAACAGTATCTACCTGATAACTTTTCTGAAATGATTAAATGAGTTTATACATGTAAAGCATTTGGAATAAAATTGGGTATATGGTACAGCCCCAGTAGGTAGCTATAATATTGGGATTTTATCTGTTATGTCCAGTTTCCCTGGCTCTTTCTCACATTTACCTTCCCGCACCATCTGATCCTGTTCACTTGTATATGAATATATTCAAATTCTCTTTATCTTGCTTTCAGGCTGTCATCTCTGTGCACTTCTACCTCATATTGCCTAATCATCACTGATAAATTGGCACCAGCCCAGGAAATCTGTCCCTTGGGTTATAGAGAGGAAACAAGTGGTTTTTCATTTTGATTTAATTATTAATCCCTTTTATTATTTAATGTGGACTACATACACTGTGGGGTTACAATGAGGAAAATGGATTATCACTGTGCGGCTCACTTTCAAAGAGATGGTAGGCTTAAAAAGGAAAAGCACCAGACAGACAGAAACAAATGTGGGGAAAAGGCAAAATTAATTAATTTGATTTCCGTGCCCTTTTCATGGCCATGATTTTTCATACACCGTCTGTGGGATCCAGGAGGGTGCATGTGGATTTTGCAAGGAAGCCACAGCTACGTATTAAAGGGAAGGGGTGTAAGGAGTGGCGAGTGGCCCACAGCGGCTCACCAAAGAGGGCGGAAAAATACTCATCCTAAGCAAATGGGAGGCTGGTAGGTGGGAAACTCAGTCACAAGCTCACGCGCCTGCTCCATAGGTGCAGTGCTCAATCACGGGCTTCGTCTGTGATGCTAAGTTACTTGAAAGGCACTCACCTGTCACTAAGCCTTTCAAATCTATATTCCATACCTTGAATCGGGCCTGATATCTGCCCTTTAAAAAACTGCTGAATATATTTAGACTCACTTAGATATGCTGGACAGAGGGATATTTTAAATACCATCAAAATGGTCTTTTTGTCTCTGTATTTTCTCCAAAGAATTGAACTCCTCAAGCAAAATGCCAGGTCTGCCTGCTCTCCTTTCAGACTAGAATTCTGCCTCCCTTTAAAAATCCTTACATGAAACACCATTTAATCCTTCTCTCCCTGCCTTTCTGTGTTTATGGTGACCTCTCAGTGTTTTGGTTTCTTTAATGACAAAGTAACTGTGGAATCGGTCCACAGCATTTCTAGGGTGCGCGTTTCTCTCCAGATGTCAGAAAATAATGCATGAGGTTTTAGTACTTCCTTAGACTTGTGGTGGGGAATCCTCCAAGGATGGAGTTGGAATGAGCAGCCCATTCTCTCCCGCTTGTCTGGGCTACCCGAGGCTCTGCAGGCCCCAAACTCACTTTCTGTTGCCCCATTTGGCACCAACTGCCCCCCTCTGTTGTGCAGCCAGAAGTCAGGGCCGCCTGGCAGACCTATTGCTAAATCTTTCAGTGTTTGTATTACATAAAACTTCACAGTAGGTGTTTCTGTGTCTACAATGCCAGAATCCTGGGAATGAGTTAACCCAAATTAGTGTGTCCTCTGGCAAGCCCTACTATCCAACTATAAAAGGGGACTAACGTGATAGGATTCTCATGAGCCAACGCCGGAGTTGGAAGAGCCCAACAGAGATGCAAACTGCCATTATTATTCTGTGATAATAATTCCACATACTAGGAATACTGGGATTATTTCAGACCTTATATCTACCCTTAACCTATACCAATCCAATCCAGGGGGGCCAAGTACATTACACCAGTATTTGGTAGGATAGGATTTTTCATGATAAAGTGGCAGAGATATCAGGAACATTAGGATTTCCACAAGTAGTATTTCTACCTCTTATATAGGAAAGAGACCCGGGGTGGTAACTTATAGAGTAACATGTAATGTGGAGCACAGGATGTGGCCAGGAGAGTCAGGGTTATGATTCAGAACCAAGATGGCTGGACTCCAACGGGTGTGCAGTAGGAGGGTGGGAAAGCGTGGGCTCTGAAGTCAGGCTGCTGTCAGTTCAAACCCAGGTTCTGCTGCTTGCGAGCCATGTGGTCTCTGACAAGTTCCCTCCCTGCTCTGAATCTCAGTCTCCTGATCTGAATAATGGACATATAACACTTATTCCACAGCGTTGCTGAGCTGATCAAGTGCATTAACACATGTAAGCCTCCTAGTCCAGAGCAGCAACGCACGCACACACACACACACACACACACACGCACACACAGACACACACACGCGCACACAGACACACGCACACACACAGACACACGCGCACACACGCACACAGACACACGCACACACAGACACACGCACACACACACAGACACACACACGCACACACACACACTTCAATTCCAGAGCTGTTCTGCAAAGAAAAACCAAAAGGCAGTACAAGCTGCGCAGGCAATGAATTGATGACGTGTTTAAAGCAAAAGCAAAAAGAGTGCAAAGGCCGTGGAGAATGTGGCACAGACAGAAAAGATGCTCCCTAAAGAGTTTGTCCCGGTCAGGGTGTCTCTGAGCAAAATGAGGGACAACCGAGTGACTCTGGGATCAACCTCAGTCCTGCATCCTCGCCAACATCTTAACTTTGTTCTCAACAATAAACCCACCATGTGGGGAGCTCCCCTTCGAGGGACAGAGGCAGCCCAGAATGGAGGCACGGGATGCGCTGAGAAGGGGACACCTGGGTGCCAGTGACAGCTCCCCAGGGATGGTCGGTCTGAGCAAGGCCGATGCAGCAGAGCCCCTCACCCGCCTGAGATGCCTCCTCCGCCTTCCCAGCAGCTCCCTTCCGCGGAGCCCTTAACAGCTTGGCAATCAGAGAACATCGTGTGCACGGACAGCTCCGCGGGGATGAAGTGTCTCATCTGACACAGACTGTTCCGAAATCCGCGCTCTCCCTGCCTGGCTCTGCGTTTCACTGAAAGCCCCTTGCCCTGATTCCGGCCCTCAGTCCCCGCGCACAGCCACCGAGACTCTAGCCACTCTGGATAATAGAGGTGGCCTTTCTGGGGCATTCTGCTTGGAGAAGAGGTGAAAGAGCTATGCATGCCTGGAGCCCCTGGGAGTCCACGACAGCCAGGAGCATCCTGGGCATAAAAATCAGCACCTGCGGCCTCATCCCACTCATCTCGCACAGCTCTGCAGTCCTTTCCATCCTTTCCCGGATGCCCCCACCGCTGATAATCAGCATCCATTACATCGGCGCCAGGAACCAGCTCAGGAGGCTGCCTGATCCGCCCTCCTGTCTCTCTAGCCCTCCTCTGGAAGGACTCAGAACGCTTGCAGTCAGAAATCTCTCCCCATTGAGACCATTTTTACTGTTGGTGAACTGGAGGACTATTGCCATTGCCCAAGACGCTGTTCTCTGCAGCAGGTTTGCACGGGGTGCCAGTTGGGGAGGAGAAGGCAGCGAGGAACCCCACACTTTAAGGAACAGGGATGTCATAGCAGCCATCTGCATGGTGGAGGGGGCTGGGGAGCACAGGGCTGTTGGCAAGGAGACAGAGCTAGTTAGGACCACAGGAACCAGGCTGATGGGCACTGAGGGGGCAGCCCAGGTGGCCCTCTCTGGTATCATGGGCCTTGCAGATTGAGTTCTCCTCTTCCTGCCGGGCCTCCTGCCTTCATTGTCCTGAGGACTGGCAGGTAATGTTTGTGGCAGATCTGTTAGTGCAAACAGGGAGGCTCTGAGAGGAATCTAGTGGCACTACCACAACTCCTAACACCACTCTTAGCCTAACTCACAAAGCAGCCCAACATAGCCACGGGAGGAAAAGGCTTCTCTCTGACTCCCTAGCCCAGAAATACAAACCAGCAGCTGACAGACTGAATCTGACTCACACATAGATCTTCTACAGCTTGCTCACTTTTTCAAAAACTGTTGAATTAGTGGTCAACATGGAAAAAGAGAAATTTCATCTTCAAAAGTTTAATTTCTAGCTTTTCTGGAAAAAGCAAAAGGAGGATCTTGCAGTACTGGCTCCACGGCATAGCAAGGCAACAATAAACTAGAGGCGAGCAGCGGCTGCTGCTTTAGAACTGCATGTGTGTACAGCTCACCACAGTCCCCACCACCCCCTACCATGTCCCCCAAACCCAGGGTAAGTTTTGGTCACATTTATCATGGGTTTGTATATTTGCTTTTCCTAGGATAAACACAATGCAATATTTAAAATGTTTCTCTACATCAAAATATGAAAATGAGGGTCTAAGACATCCCATTTAAATAAAAATAGGAGAAAGCCTACTAACTGCACGGGACCAAGAAGGATGTAGAGTGTGTCTGTGTTGGAAGAACCCGATCCAGCAACTGCACTCACTGACCTCACACAGCCACAGCCGTGGGTGTAGGCGGCAGGGCTCAGCACAAGACCCACAGGTTCTGGTTACTATGACATGCACATCCTGCCCAGCGGAGAAATTCCAGAGTGAGGAGGCTTTACCCTCACTCCCGGCAGAGGCAGACCTACCTCAGAAGAAGGAGAATCCAGTAAAAGGGTGTTAAGAATGAAATCAGTGGCTGCTAGTTAGTGCTCTTGTTTCTACTGTGGGGGCCATTGTCCAAGCAGACCTTCAGAGAGTGACGGGGCACTCTTGTTGATGATGCCAGAACAGCAGGTGTTACCTGGGACGCATGGACACCTTATCTCCTTGGAGCAATCAGGGACCTTTGGGGGCAAGTATTGTGGTTAGAAAAAGTCTAACCACAATAAGAGGAGCAGCTGTTAGATGAATAGGGAGCATGCTGGAGGGGAGCAGGAGGGAGAGGGAGAACACAGCCCTGGTTGGCGGGAAGTGACTCGAGCTGCTGGGCAGGCTGTGCACAGTGGGCCACACAACAGGAAATCATGAATTCCTTCCCTGGTGCAGATCAGGCTGGTGTGGATCTGACTCCAGCCAGGGCCAGTTTTCTCAGGGCTTGATCCCCCCGGGGCTCAGAACAACCTGGTCACACCCAGAGGGCTCAGGAGGAACAACCTCCCCAGCAGCAGTGAATCAGACAAAACCTAGTCCACAGCTTAGTAACCGTGTGGCCTGAAGCAAGCTACTGAATCACTCTGCTTTTGTGACCTGTAAAACGAGGCGACTAAACCAGACTTAATAGATCTGTTTGAGGATTAAATGATACAATGCATGAAAAACACTCAGCACAAAGATGGCACATAATAGGGATTCCATGCCCGAGCTTGTATTACTGTCTGCTCCCCTGTTCTCATGCCCACAAGTCTCTGCCACTTCATCCTGTTCACTGGGCGCCTTCCTCACCAGGGCCTTCCTGACCCTTCCTCACCCGCCCCAGACAAGCCAAATTCAAGACTGCACCTTGGCCTCTCTCTCACTCTCTATTGCACTGATTTTTTTTTTTTTTTCCTGTGTACTCCCCACCAGACCGGGAACTCCTTTTGGACAGAGAATGCATCAAGGGTCCTCAATCTAATTGCCTGTTGGACTCACCTGGGGCCAGATTCTGGGACTAGGCATCAGCATGTTGTCCAGCTCCCAGCTGATGGCAGCGTGTGTCCAGGGCAGAGAGGTCGTGCTGCTCAGGTGTGCACTGAGGACCAGCCGCATCAACATCACTGCAGCTCCTTAGCAAAACCGCGGACTCTGGAAACCGCAGACCTAGAGAATCAGAACCTGCATTTTAGCCAGATCCCCAGGAATGGAAAGCACAGGAATGCCAGCAAAGTGTCCCCAGAGCTCAACATAATTCAAACACCCCGTGGGTGTTGAGTGGGGGTTCACTGATTGACTAATTGACTGAATGAGCGAACCCCTGTGTCCGTTTCCACTGGGATTTCACACCTACTCCCTCATGTGCTATGAAACAAACAGGTTCAAAAAGTAAACCCGTAAAACATTCAGGAATTCAAAAATAGACACAGCACAAAGAGCTGCAAAATGGTGAGGTTTTTAAATGAAATACCTGATGGGTTTTTAAAGATTTATTACCACCAGGCTCTGCGCCATTAAACCTCTTCTAGTACACGTGAAGACAATTTGGTTTTGTTTTAAGATTAGTAATTGTGAAAACCTGGGAAACCAGGACTGGCTCCTGGGAGGATCCTGTCCACCTCCACCAGTGTGGTTTGGGCACAGTCTCCGGGTGGCAGGGGCCGCTGAAAGGAAGAGAGACTCGCTGGGGGGGAGTCCCCGGCACTGCCAAAGGCCTCCCCACGCCCGTTCCCTGGGGACAGGGCCTCTGTCTCCCCTCCGCAGGCTCTTCCTGGCTCTCACCCTCCCAGCCTGCATCCCCCAGCCCCGCCTCCGCAGCCGCGGAGCTGCAGCTGACTAGGGGGCCAAACCCAGGCGGCGAGCATCGCCTTATCCAGCCCCACTGGGGCCTTCGTCCCCCGCAGAGTGAGGGGTGTCCCCTGTGTCACACTCCGAGGCCAGGCTAGAGGTTGCGGCGCTCAGGGCTCCCGGTTCCCGCCGCGCTCAGGCTCCCCAGTCCCAGCCTCCCTCCCCATCTCTCCCAGGCTCCCTTCCCCTGCCTCAGCCCCTCTCCCCGGTCCCAACCTCCTCTCCTTCTCTCCCAGGATCCGGCCAGGAGATCGAGGGGTGGCGGGAGGGGCGCTCTGGCGACCCTGGAAGCGAGAAGCAGGCCTCTGCAGGGCCAGGGATGAAGGTGCAAGGGAAACCCCTAGGACCTGGGCCTTAGTCGTGGGAGGGGCGAAAGGGAAAGTTCTTAGAACATTCTTCAGGCTTGGCTTCTGGGGGGCGGGGCGGGGCGGGGGAAGGAAAGGGCGCACCGGTTCCCAATCCCACAGGCGCTGCAGCGGAGCAGGGCCTCTAGGCATGCGCTCATTGAGAGCAGCTGATGCGGAAACCGGAGAGCCTGCAGCACTAGCTGTGCGATTCCGGGCGAGGTTTTTAAACTCTCTCCTGTTTTCCGCTTTTGTAAACTGAAGATAATGTCTCTCTCCTGGGAGTGGGAGCACGATGCAGACACTCCGTAGGAATTCGGGACTTCTTGATTCTTCTCCTTCCTTATCCTTGAGTTGTTTGAAGCACTGCGCCCCCTCAGCCCCCACCCCTTTTCCCAGCCCTGCCCCCTGGTGGAAAATCGTAAGAACTACCTCTCAGGAGGGCTCCTGTAAGCCAGGAACTGTACACACACTTTTCATTTCATCTTCGCAGCAGCTCTTTTTGGTGAGTCCTGTTATCCCCATTTTGCAAATAAAGCAACAGAGTCTTAGAGAAGTAACTTTTCCAAATGTGCCTCAGCTCCAGGCAAAATAGGAACCTAGGTCATCTGATGCCAGAGTCAGCCTTCCTCACTGTTTATGATCCGGCTTCCCTTTCTGTACTGAATTTTCTATTTCTGCCATAACAAATGACCACAGGCATAATGGCTGGAAACAGCACTCATTTATTAGCTCACAGTTCTGTAGGTCAGAAGTCCAGGCTTGATGCGACTGTGTTCTCTGCTCTGTTCTCACAAGGCCAAAACCAGGGTGTCCGCAAGGCCTGCATTCTCATGTGGAACTCAGGGCCCCCTTCAAGTTCCTGTGGTTCTGGCAGAATTCAGGTCTTTGTGGTTGTAGCACTGAAGTCCTCATTTTTTCCCTGGCTCTCAGCTGGGGGCTGCTCTCAGCTCCCAGAGGTCACCCACATTCCTTGCTCTGTGGCCCCCTCCATCTTTAAAACCAGCAAAAGAGAACCTCCCTCTGTCTAATTCCTCTAATAATTTGAATCTCCTACTTCAGGAAAAGCCCAGTCCCTTCAAAGGGCTTATGACTGGGTCAAGCTCACCCCCAATGAACTTTCTTTCTTCAAGTCAGCTCTGCCATATGACATGCCCCAGTCATGGGAGTGAGGATTTCCTGGGGTTCCTCAGGGGGTGTATACAAGGGGGCAGGAATCACCAGGATGTCTTGGAATTCCGCCTACTTACAAGTGCCTTCCCTATCACCAGCATGTATTCTGGTGTTACATTCAAGTGTAACACCTTGAACGCTTCCTGCTAACCCTAAAGGGCCTTGAGGGGAGTGGGGCAGCCTATTCACCAACCAGTCTGGAGCATTTTCCTATGAGTACAGTCATATGTATTCCCATAGAAGAGTATACAAATATCTCCATATGAGACATAAGCACACCCTCCTCCATTCCTCTTCCTCCAACCTCATCCCATGTTTCAAAGCTCAGGGAATGTACATTTTGATCCAGCATATCTGACAGAGGAAGTAGGAAATTGATAAAGATGTTTGTGATCACAGATAGGAGACTGAGTCTGAAAAATCACTCCCAGCCCAGTGATCTCTCCAGGAAGCCCTGCTGACCCCCAAGCAAGGCTCTTATCAAGTTGCTGTGGCCCCGACTCCTGACATTCTAGACCACGCCATGACACCAAGTTTTCCTCCCTATGGGTGCGTGATGTTTGACCTTCTTAATCCAGAGGTCCATCTAAATGGAAGTCAGATTCACTAATGCATCATCTGAAATACAACTGCCTTTGATTTTGCTTCTTTTGAGTCTTTCTCCACTTGTGTTTTCCTATCAAAGGGATTAAACCACTTTGCTGGACTTGAAGTTCTGTCTTTTCCAAAAGCTTTCTTCATGTCTCAGCACAGCTTCCCATTCGCAGAAACAGGAGAGGATGGAAGAAGAGCAGTAACAGGCTTGATGAGGCTTAATAGGATTGCTCAAGTCAGTGCCTTTCCCTGCATCCTGCAGAGAGTAGCTAGGATGTTCGGCTTGCCTAGGCCAGCCACAGCGTTCCTCCCTGTCTGTCCTCTACAGACAGTTCTGTAAAAACCCTAGCTTCAAAGAGGAAATGCTAGAATATCAACAATGGGAGGGCTGGCTCTGCATTTATCTTCTTCACTGCTTTATGTCCAGCTCCTAGCACAGGGGCTCCGCTACAGTAGTTCCTCAATTAATGTGTGCTTAATGAGTACATAATTAATAGAATGGATCTCAAAAACCTGATTAAAGAATTTCATCTCCATTGTCCCTGAAAATCCTTTTGACTTGATAGGCACACAACACTGGAAGCCAGGGTTTCAAGGATGGGGATTTTACTTACCCTTAAAAGAAATCTGAACAGTAGAGGCTCCATGCCAGTCAGCTCAATGCTTGCCCTGCAAATTGCCCACTGGGCCTTTAGCTACTTGTCTTAGATATTCTCTACCTCTCTTTCTTCATCTTTAAAATGGAGTTAATGGGATATTGCATTAAATTTCAATTTGAGGAGAGATTATGAATACGTATGTTTATTTTATTTATATTTATGTTTGTATCATGTATTCCTTCGAAGAATCCCTACAATTGGCTCCCAGGGCTGGAGGGGCAGAGGATATTATCTGGGATTTATAGCAGAGTAAACTGAGCAAAGAAAGTTAAGTTTGTTTTTCTTTGGACCACAAAGCAGGTTGTTGGACACTGAGTTAGAATCCAAATGTTACCCTGGGTTGAGCAAGGAATGACTTCTGCAGATGATTCCAGTGCACAGGAATGCATCCCAATATCAAATCAAAAGTAAACCACCTTTTCCTATGTGCCAGACGCAAAAGGTTCTCCTATCTGGGCTGAAGTCTCCTAGAAAACATTTTCCCATTTCTAGTACAGCACAAAGCCTTCGCCTACAAGAATGTATGCAAGTATGTTTAAAAATAAAGAAGGAAACAGTGCAGAAAATCAGCAGCAAGCTGTTTTCCCCAAAGAGCTGAGCACAGGAGGATGTGCGTTCCCATGTGCCCCGGCCGATGACTCATTCCTGTGGGCACTGTGCCTGCCCTGCCCAACCTCAGTGGCTCAGGGAGCCCGCAGCAGCACCCCCATTGGAACCCTGTCTTGGTTCCAACAGCTGGGGTGTCCAGAATACGCGGGGCTTTGGGACAGCAGCATTTCCAGCATCTCCGAGCGTCTGTGATCAGGTTTGCAGGATGAAGTCCCCCACACAAGGCAGAGCAAATTCCTGCTTGGGATTCTGCAAAGATAGCCCCAAGCATTTTCCTCCTTGTCTCATTTATCTTTGTTAACTGCCACATGAGGGAGCAGGAAGCAGGTGGCCCTATGCAGAATGGGAAATGGCCAGTGGATGTGTGGGACAAATAGCCCTTCAGATGACCATTCGATATGACGTTTTAAAGATTACTTTAAAATTGCTATAACCACCCAGGCAGCACAGGAAAAGGCCTGCCAGGGTCATCTGACTTCCCGGGACAGCTGCAATCTACCTTGGTTTGCCATTAGGCAGTCGGCTCAGTGGTTGACAGACCTTTCTCCAGATTGTTCTGTTGGGGACACAGCTTCCTGGTGTTCTGCCTGGTGGAACCTGCAGCTGGAGTCACAGAATGGGGAGAATGGTGGCAGGGGAATTCCTACCCAAACCATCCCCAAATGGGGTCAGTTGAGATTCCAAAGAAGAAAGCACCAAGTTCCAAAGCACTTATGAGGGGAACTTACACGTGGAGCGCTGCAGTGGCCCTCATGACAGACAGCAAGAAAAGAGATGCTCTGTTTAGGTACGTCTGCAGCAAGGGCTCTGGGTTATGGAGTTCTTTGGCCTAACGTTGGGCTAATTCCTACATGTTTAGCAACATGTTTGATCTTTCAGTATTTCTGGTAACAACCTAAACGGGGTTTCAGCGCCAGGGAATGTTTCCAGGGCTCAGGTCTGCAGGAAAAGACATGCAACTGGCCAGGGCACAGAGCAGTCTAGGCATTCTGTGTTCCTCGATCAGGACAGATAAGTAAGTGGGGGTTCCTGGGGGACCCTATACCTGGGAAGGAGGGTACCTGCGAATTCAGGGAAAGCTTGCTTATAAAGAGGAAGAAAGGTTGAAGGATAGTATCCCTAAGGTGACATTTCCCAGGGCTGGAAGCTCATAGAACTTTCTGGAGGGAGCAGGTCATCAGCCTTAGCATGAGCTGTGGAGCATCAGTGTCTGCTGGCCATTGTGTGGTGAGTGCTGTGGGTCAGGCCTCGGGCTGCAGCCAGATAAACCTAGACCCAGAACCTCACTTGGCCGCATGCTACATGAGCTTCATTCTTCTCTTCTGAAAAATGGGGGGATAATAATAGTATTTATCTAACCATGTTGTGAGGATTAAATCAGCTAATGGATAAAAATGTCCTATTGCAGTGCCTGGCTTCTGAGTGTTCAGAAATGTAGTCTGTTATGGTTAATTAAAGAGGTCTTTCCTAACTGCATGAGAGTCTTGAAGCATGTCAAATGGGTTTTGAGGGAAATATCTGACACCTGTAGTGCAGGTGTCTGGGTATCTCTTGGGAGTGTGGCAGGTACCCCCACAAACACGTTATGCCCTTTGAAGAGCCTTGGGGCCATTAACATCCTGTCCATTTCAACTTCTTAGAGGACAGGGAATCAAATTTTCTAATGGCGGGCCTGCACAGCAATTTGTCAATTTAATAAGTGCTCAGATGGCCGCAGACTTAACACTCAGATGGTAGGAGTGATCAATCGACAAATCAGACACGTGTCGCCTTTTCCTTTCTGTCTGCTGCTAAAAGGCCTCAAGATAAGTGGAGATAGTAAGGAATGAGAGAAACAGCACAGGCTTGGGCCAGATGAGCAGGAATCCAAATATCAGCTCTGCCTAATATTTGGTGGCCTGGGGGGTCACTTAACCTCTTTGGAACCCCGTTTTCTTATTTATCCATCCAATTATTCAATAAGTACTTTTTGAATACATCTATGTGCCAGGCTATGTTCTAAGTGCTTGGAATATCACAGAACAAAACAAACACACACTTATGCCCCTGTGGAGCTTACCTTTTGATGGTGGGAGAGAGACGTTTTGAATTAAGCCTGATTCATAAGCAAACAATATATTGTTTAGATAGTGGGAATTCCAATATGCAATGCCAGGGAGTTGCTGTGGTGATAATAAGCGACAATCCACATGGAATACATGGGACATAGTACATTTACATTAATAAACTGTCGTGATTATTCTTTTTTAAATTGCTGCCACATTTCTCAAACCCTTTTAACACTTAATGTGTTGTTTGCACCTAGGTGTTGTTCATGTATTCATTCAACAAACAGCTATCGAGCATCTATTATGTGCTAGACTCTGTACTAGGTACCAGGGATACAAAAGAACCCTGTAAGACAGTGAGGCCTCTGCCCTTGAGGATTTTACACCCTGACCCCCGGATCCAGAGGAGAAGCCTGGGAGAGCCCCGGGGCGGGGGTGGCCTTTGATCTTGTGTTCTAGTGAACCAGAACAGCCCACTTCCCTGATGGTGTCTTTTTTAACTCAAAGCATCCCAGCTATGGCTGGTGATTCTAGGAATGCCATGAACCAGGACATGGAGATTGGAGTCACTCCATGGGACCCCAAGAAGATTCCCAAACAGGCCCGCGATTACGTCCCCATTGCCACAGACCGCACGCGCCTGCTGGCCGAGGGCAAGAAGCCACGCCAGCGCTACATGGAGAAGAGCGGCAAGTGCAACGTGCACCATGGCAATGTCCAGGAGACCTACCGGTACCTGAGTGACCTCTTCACCACCCTGGTGGACCTCAAGTGGCGTTTCAACCTGCTCGTCTTCACCATGGTTTACACCGTCACCTGGCTGTTCTTCGGCTTCATTTGGTGGCTCATTGCTTACATCCGGGGTGACCTGGACCATGTTGGTGACCAAGAGTGGATTCCTTGTGTTGAAAACCTCAGTGGCTTTGTGTCTGCTTTCCTGTTCTCCATTGAGACTGAAACAACCATTGGGTATGGCTTCCGAGTCATCACAGAGAAGTGTCCGGAGGGGATTATACTCCTCTTGGTCCAGGCCATCCTGGGCTCCATCGTCAATGCCTTCATGGTGGGATGCATGTTTGTCAAGATCAGCCAGCCCAAGAAGAGAGCTGAGACTCTCATGTTTTCCAACAACGCAGTCATCTCCATGCGGGATGAGAAGCTGTGCCTCATGTTCCGGGTGGGTGACCTCCGCAACTCCCACATCGTAGAGGCCTCCATCCGAGCCAAGCTCATCAAGTCCCGGCAGACCAAAGAGGGGGAGTTCATCCCCCTGAACCAGACCGACATCAACGTGGGCTTCGACACGGGCGACGACCGCCTCTTCCTGGTGTCTCCTCTGATCATCTCCCACGAGATCAACGAGAAGAGCCCTTTCTGGGAGATGTCTCAGGCTCAGCTGCATCAGGAGGAGTTCGAAGTCGTGGTCATTCTAGAAGGGATGGTGGAAGCCACAGGTAAGGCGCTTTGTCCTCCTCAGCCACAGATGGCCCTACTTACACTTCAGACTTAGACCACTGGGACTCAAGAAGATGCAGATCTGTGCCTGAGAGTCCTGGGGTGGCACAGGCAATATGTTCAATCCCTAAATTGTGGTTTGAGTGGTACTGCTACTCAAGATGGAGTAATAGGAATAGCTAACACTGACGGGAGCTTCCCAACTTTCAGGCACTGTCCTAAACCATAAACATCTATCATTCAGCCAAATGTCCTCCCACGCCTTATGAGATAGTAGAGTTTTTTGTGTTGTTGTTGTTTTGTTTTGTTTTTTGTTTGTTTGTTTGTTTTTGAGACAGGGTCTTGGTCTTGCTCTGTCACCCAGGCTAGAGTGCAGTGGCCTAATCTCAGCTCACTGCAACCTACACCCCCCGGATTCAAGCGATTCTCCTACCTCAGCCTCTGGAGTAGCTGGGATTACAGGTGCCCGCCACCGTGCCCAGCCAATTTTTGTATTTTTAGTACAGACAGGTTTCACCATGTTGGCCAGGCTGGTGTTGAACTCCTGACCTTGTGATCCACCTGTCTCGGCCTCCCCAAGTGCTGGGATTACATGTGTGAGCCACAGTGCCCAGCCAAGATAGTTTTTATTAAGGTACAAATAAAGAAACAGGGACACAGACAGGCTAAATTATTTGCCCAAGAGCAAGCACTTTTGAGTGATAGAGCCAGGATGGAAATTGAGGCAGGGGACCCCAGAGCCAGCACTTGTTTCCAACAGGCCAAGCTGCCCCTTCTTGGAACAAGTGTTCTACCCAGAAGAGCTTGCTGGTCGGATCGCTCTGCTAATAACAGGGCGAAACAAAGGCGAACTGGTTTCTTTACAGTGGACTAGTGGACTTCCCACTCTCCTTACCCACTGAGTCTCATCACTGGGAAAGGAGGGCATGCAGAATTTCCTGGACTCAAAAGGTTCTCACCAATCCTTTACTTGGAGGGACCTTTGCTGCAGGGGAGGGGCTCTTCTGGCTGGGCCCCCTCTGGAGCAGCCAGCCCTCAGCGTCCTTACAGAAGGTTGGCTTAGTGAACCCAGGGCAGGCAAGGCTCCTTTCTCACAAAAAAACACAAAACAGTGCATCCATACTGAGGCATCAACATCCATGTATGCCCAAGCAAATGCCCTTTTTGTGCCAGCATGGCACCTCCCTGCTCAGCTACTGACTCACCGGCAGCTGGTAACCAAGGACCCCCCCATTCCTCAGCCACTCAGCCATGGCAGACCTCTGTGAGGTGGCTCCAGGGATCCCAAGGCCTGGGACCACCTGAGCTTTGGCTGAGGACCCTAGTTCCCACCCCACCCCCAGCAAAATCCGACATCCTGCATATTTTGTTTCTTCCTCGTGCCTTCCTTTCTCTTTCTCTTTCTCTTTCTCTCTCCCTTTCTCTCTCTGTCTCTCTCTCCATTTTTTTCCAACCAGGTACAATGAGCAGCTGGTCAGGCCCTAAGGATGGGTTCTAGAAACTCAATCACACTCAGAATGATGCATGTCTATTTTTCTAATTCTTGCAAACAACAGTGTAGGGCTGGCTTCAGTCTCATTTTACAGATGTCGAAGCTGAACCTCAAAAGCATTATGTAGACAGTGAGTGCTCATATTCAGCTCTTCCACTTACAAATCTGGAGCTTCTCTCACCACTCTGCCCCCCTAAAATACTAGGGGCCTGTCAGAAAGATGGCCAAGCACACCTTCCAGACCCCAGGAAGCTGGCTGCCGGGCAGGGAACTCAGACCCAGACTCCACAAGCCTTCCCATTTTGAAGTTGGTGGCACCAGGAGAGGGCAATGACAGGCTCCAGGGACTGGTGCCACAGAGGGCTGCTCGGCCATCTGCTGGGGGCTGGAGCCTGGCAGGCAGCATACGGTGGCAGGCGGACAGCCCCTGGGGCCAAGGACAGTCAGGACACAGGAAGCTTTCCCCTGCAGAGCTAGGGGCTTGCAGGTCACCCTGTCCTTGGCTCCAGGGTCAGAATCAGGACCCAGGCTGCATTTCAGGGAAAGAGCTCCACTCTGGAGTCACAAAAAAGGGATTGGGTGAGACACATGGGGACAAATCATAGCATGCCTGACCACTCTCTAAGGCTGCCCTCACTCCCCAGTCACACAGCGGGGAGAGCGCCCACAGGCTCATAGTGGAGGGAACCAGTGCTATCCGCCCTGCCGCACCCCCAGCCATGCCTCCCTCAAAGTCAGGAGCCCACCGTTCACTTGTCCTCACGGTTTGTCCTCCTTCCCCTCCCACAACCTGGGCTATGCTTGCTCTGTCCCAGAAACTGTAGGGGAGATCCAGGGAGATAGGGCAGGAGACCCCAGCCCGCATCTGTCCTGGATGTGGATGGCTTGGTTGTCAGGCACATGCAGCCAGGTGTGGGCTGTGAATCCATGCCTCAGCTTGAGTAGCACAACTCTGCTGTATCCTGCCTGAGCGGGTTTGAGCAAGCTGCTTACCTTGTCAGCAGAGTGAGGAAAGTCAATCTCCTAGGGCTGTTGGGAGGATTCGAGATGGAAAGGAGCACCCTGTGCTGAGCACTATACCTGACACCCGGAGAATCCTTTCCAAAGGCATTGAGCAGACAGGGACACAGCAGGATCTCTAGCTACAGGGCAGCTGCTACCACACCCCATGAGGAGCAGGAGGAGCCCAAAGGGGAAAGGTCCTGCCCACACCTTTCCCAAGGCCCTGGGAGCCTGCAGACATCTGGCATAGTCTAGGCTGCTCAGGGCCCAGTTTGGGCCTCTCTGCCAAGGCTGTGGGGACAACAAGGGTGAGGACTGAAGGGAGAGGCCCGGCCCAGGCAGGCATCCCCGAGAGCAGAGAGCAGGCTGTGGGCCCACCTGTGTGGGTGCGCTGGGGCTGAGAAGCAGCCTTGGACCTGGGTCTGGTTTGTATGAGCCCCTCCCAGAGAAAACCCAAAGTGGGAGCCAGAGATGGTTGCCTTCAGCACCCAACCAGCACAGTTAATGCCTTCCTTGGCCAGAAGATTAAATATCAGAAAGTTGCTTTCCTGTGACCCTAAGCACAGAGGCCTCCTCATTCATAAACAAAGCTGCTCTCCTCTCTGGAGAGAAAGCAACACCTAAAAATAGCACAGGCATGGCACGGGCTAAGTAGACAGGGAAGCGAGGCATTGGAGCAGCCTCAAATCAAGAAGCCAAGCTCTGTGTGTGCGTCTGCTCCTCTTCCTGTGTGTATGTGAGTGTGGAGCCCTCTCTCCATATGTGTCTACCCAAAACAATCCCCATATGTTCCAAATGCCTGTCAGCTTCTCCGTGTTCATTCATGCTGAATTTATCTTTGCTCTCTCCTGCCTTTTTCCCATCTCAACCTTCTAGACCTGAATGCTGTTTTCAGGAACCAAGTCCCTGCCTTCAACTGTTCCAACATCTATTCACTCCAATCTCTAGGAAATGACTTTCAGAAGCTTGCATGTTGGTTTCTAATTTTCTGCCACCACCATGCCTTGAACTCCTCCAGGGCAAGGACATGTCTTATTCAGCTTTACATCTCCACTGTGCTTAGCACAAAGCAGATGTTCATGAAATGGTTGATGAATGATTGAATGGATGAAGGAATGCGTGAATGTATGGATGACTGGATGGATGGATGATTGGATGGATGGGTGATTGGGTAGATGAGTGGATGGATGGATGGATGGGTGATAGGATAGATGGATAGATCATTGGAAGGATAGATGAATAAATAATTGGGTGGATAGATGGATGATGAATGATTGGATGGATGGATGATTGGGTGGATGGATGGATGGATGATTGGATGGATGGATGGATGGATGGATGGATAGATGATTGGATGGATGGATTGATTGATGGATAGATGGATGGCTATATCTTTGCCCTTTCCTGCCTTTTTTTCCATATCTGGATGGATGGATGGATGGATGGATGGAAGGATGGATGGATGGATGATTGGATGGATGGATGGATGGATGGATGGATGGATGGATGGATGGATGAATGGATGGATGATTGCCTCATAATGCATGTAACTTCTGTTTTCCCAGGCATGACCTGCCAAGCCCGGAGCTCCTACATGGATACAGAGGTGCTCTGGGGCCACCGATTCACACCAGTCCTCACTTTGGAAAAGGGCTTCTATGAGGTAGACTACAACACCTTCCACGACACCTATGAGACCAACACACCCAGCTGCTGTGCCAAGGAGCTGGCAGAAATGAAGCGGGAAGGCCGGCTCCTCCAGTACCTCCCCAGCCCCCCGCTGCTGGGGGGCTGTGCTGAGGCAGGGCTGGATGCAGAGGCTGAGCAGAATGAAGACAATGAGCCCAAGGGGCTAGGTGGGTCCAGGGAGGCCAGGGTCTCAGTGTGAGGGCTGCAGCCTCCCTAAGACCTCCTGTCACTGGCTTCAGTGAGCACAGACACTGCAGAGCCTGGGACCAGGGGAAGGGAATAGTTGAGTGTGCTGTTTGGGGGCTCAGAAGCCATCAAGGCTGTGGGGAGGAACCATATACCCAGCCCCCATAGCTCCCAGCACAGGGCCTCCCTGAGCCAGTGGCATCCTTCCTGGGCCCCCCATGGCAGTGCTGCCTCTTGTGGGTGCTGGCTAAGGGCCAGGCCAGGATGAGTTTCCCCATGGTGAATGTTACAAGGTGGCATCTGTTCTCTCCCTGCCCTGGGTCACTTCCTTTTTTGGGTCTCACAGACCCTCCAGGGGCTGACACCTAGAGAGAGCCATCACCTTGTCCCCTCGTTCCTTCCACCCTGAGGCTTGCCGTGGATTCAGAGAGGAACCTTACCTGATGGGAGCTCAAACCTCTAGTCTGGGATGAGCTCACAGAGCCCTCATGGGTTAAGGTCCATCCGTGTCACATAGGTAATTCCTTTTAAATCAGATACTGATGACCCATTGCTGAGAGCTACGGAGCCTACAGCCCTTGGTGTTCTCTGCTGTTATCTGCCAAATGTGTGCTTTTCCTCTGCTGTGTTCTGTGTGTCCAATGTAGCCTACTGGAGAATCGATCTCATTAGAGTGGCTCTTAGAAGGTGGCCTGGGACTAGACAGCCCCTCTGAGCACAAGCATAGTGGCATCAGCAGCTTCCTGGCCTACTCCCGATCACACTGTGCCCTGCACCTCCCACCAAGGGGAACCCCAGCAGCTGGGGCTTTTCTAGTGCTTTTTGGCCCAAGAATCTCAGAGTGCTTCTAATCATCACAATAGTTTTTTGTTTTGTTTTGTTTTTTCACAATCTAGGTGAGCCTGTGGTGTGACCTGGGGAGAAAGCTGAGTGTCAGGGGGCACGATGAGCCAGTTGGCCCTGAAACAGGAATGGGGCAAAGAGAAAGGAGAGCCAGGAGCATTTAAAGATCAGCACCTGGGCCGGGTGCGGTGGCTTACACCTGCAATCCCAGCACTTTGGGAGGGCAAGTCAGGCAGATCATGAGGTCAGGAGATCGAGACCATCCTAGCTAACACAGTGAAACCCCGTCTCTACTAAAAAAAAAAATACAAAAAATTAGCCGGGCGTGATAGCAGGTGTCTGTAGTCCCAGCTACTCAGGAGGCTGAGGCAGGAGAATGGTGTGAACCTGGGAGGCGGAGCTTGCAGTGAGCCGAGATTGTGCCACTGAACGCCAGCCTGGGCGACAGACTCCATCAAAAAAAAAAAAAAAAAAATCAGCATCTGCCCCAATTGTGGCTGAGACACTCTGACCTCAGGGCTCAGCACCTTTGCCATCAAGGCAGATGACGGGATGTGAATCAAAAGTGAGAGGTGACTGCAGTGGCAGCTTCACCATCAAGCTCAGCCTGGACCAAGCTCCCAGCTCGGTGCTGCAAAGCCCCTGGGCCTCCCTCCGCAGGCAGAGCTACAACCGAGAGGGCTGGGCAGGGAGGGCAGGGAGGATGCCCTGGGAAGGCGCAGGGAGTGGCTGCCCCTCCCAGGCTGGAAACAAGAGGGCAAGGGGGTCGGCAGGAGAATCAGGGATAGGGTGAGTGTTACGAGAAAAAGAGTAGAGAAGAGCCTGAAATTCACCAGCTTCCAGGGTTTTCTGCTCTGGAGGCCCAGTAAGAGCAAGGGTGGAGGGGGCAGATTATCAGGTCCCAGAATGCGTGTTGACACACACAGGTTTCAGGTTAGCTGGCCTGATGTGGGGAGAGAGTGCCAGTGTTCCCAGAACTCACCCACAGTTTTCACAGCTCTCAACTGGCCTTTGAGAATGGAAGCCTTTTCCTGCCCTGGATATAGCACTTCTTCCTGGGAAAGGAGCAGAGCCACAGAGAGGTAGGAAGTTGAGGCAGAGCAAAGGGAAGACTTCAGAGCTCGGGGCCGGTTCATCTCAGATGCATTTTCTAGGCCTGGGGCTGGAAGGGAGTGGGCCAGCCTGGGACGGGAACTGCCTCTGTGGGCTGCCCACTCCCAGGGAGGGGCTCCGAAAGCTTTGCTCCTGGGCTGGATCTTGAGAGGTGGGCAGGGTGCCATGGCCAAATGAGATCTTCCCACCAGTAGCAGGGCGTGGAGTTGTGGTCCCAGGCATCCGTCTTGGGGAAGCAGGCCTTGGAGGGAATGGGGAATGGGCTGGCACCCCGCTTAGGGGAAGCGGAAGCAGATGGTGCCCCAGCAGGGGAGCTGCATGCCCCCAGGAGTCTCAGACAGGCAGCTCATCACCAAGGCTGGGTGCCTTTCAGTGGAGCTATAGCTGGAACCCTCTGGCTGAGGCCAGCACTCCCCCGGGGCTCCCTGGACCCCAGGGTTACTAACAGCAAAACCATTCCACACCCCCTTGCCGGATCTAAGCCTGTCTTAGACCAGTCAGTGCCCCCAGGTTAGAGCCCATGGGAGTCTACTAAGCAAGGGAGGGGAGGTGAAGGCGAAGCCGGCCTTGCACCCAGACAGCAGCCTGGCTCTTCCCCACACCTGCCTTCACTTATGACTGAAACATCCCCCAACTGACCAAGGGAGGCACTCTCCAGTTCTCTCATTCCACCAGGGCCCTCCGTGAGCCAGGACCAGGTCACATCTCTCAGGCAAGTCTAGAAGCTCTGGGTAGAGGAGAGGAAGCGTGCAGAGGGTCCTCAGCCCAAACTCCCTGCCTGGCCCGAGCCCGGGCATAGTGGGATTAGTGCAACACTGCCCCAGCGTGCCTCCTCTGCCTTCTACCATGCCAATTTAAAAGCAAGAAGACCCCCCTTCACATCCCGAGGAAATCTCCTTCCTGGTGAGCAGTTGAAGCAATGAAAGTTTGAAAAGTTCTTCATTTTCTAGAAGTTCTTGAATAAACATGGACTTACTAAATGCAGAGTCTGATGATGGACAGAGTTTCAAGGGGTCACTTTCAAAATATTTAATTAATTTATTTATGTAGAGACAGGGTCTTGCTCTGTTGCTGAGGCTGGAGTGCAGTGGTACAACCTCAGCTCACTGCAAATTCTGCCACCTCCCAGGTTCAAGCGATTCTCATGCTTCAACCTCCTGAGTAGGTGGGATTCAGGCATGAGCCACCTCACCCGGCCATTTTCAAAACAATGCTCTGGCATACAAACCACTCAGAGGCCATAGCCCTTGGTTCTATGAAGGCTCTGAGCCCATGCCATCACATCTGATGGACCCCAGAGGGCTGACCCCGCTTTAAGATGGGGTCGTGCACTGGTCATTGCCACAGTCTTGAGTATCTCCAAAATCCCAAAGTGATATTTCACTTTCAGATCCTGAAAGTTTGGAGAGCTGGTTTCTTGCCTTAATTTCAGCTCTCTGAGAACGTCCCCTGCAGGGAGAAACCTCCAGGAACTCAGAAGAGAACCGTTCCCACTTGTTTTCCTTGCTCCACCAATCTGATGCCTGACAGATGTCACCACTGCCTAAAGGATCGTGTCCCCAGGCCAGGGCAGAATGAGCATTGCCCGTGACTCTCCCCTTCAGACTCCCCTCCCACCAGCCTCCTGTGTAGTCAGAGAGCCCACCGCCCATCGCCTCCTGCTTCTGCTTTGAAGTTGAGGTCCTGGCGTGAGCAGTTACCTTGCTGGAGGAGAAGAGCCCCTGCCGTCTGGGGAGCACTGTCCCTGCTCGTGATCTATAACAGTGGGGCATCTTTTTCACACCCCTTTTCTCATGGCTTGCCTTCCAACCCCCATCGATCCTGTGCCTCATGTGAGGTGAGCCCCAGAGAAACTTAAATTGCTTGTACTGAAGTTGCTAAAAACCAAAAGTTGCCCACTGTCTTTTAAGACTGCCCTGAAAACACCTCTGCCCGTGAATCATGGAGCACGTGTTAGGTGCCCGCCGTGGGTCAGGCACTTGATTCTCAAAACACTGCCAAGAAGCTCTTACCAACGTGACAGTTGAGGCTCAGAGAGGTTCATGAGCTTGCTTAAGGCTACGGGTAGTAATAAGAGGCATGGCCTTGGTGCCAAGCGCCTCCCAAACAAACAGCAGGGGCTGTGATCCTGCCTAAACTCTCACGTCCAGGGCACCTCTCTGGACCCAGGCAACAGAGATAAGGAGAGCCCTGGCTCTTGGGATGGCGTCATGCCAATTCACCTGCTGTGCCGCAGAGCCCCGGCTTCCACCCGTCGTGTGTCCCTGTGGCAGGATAATTGGGAAACAACCTTTTTCTCATTCCCAGAGAACTAATGAGCTGCAAAAAGAGATTAGCCAGGGAAGAATTGCTTTTGGGGAGAAGCCATTTACTCGGCTCGCCTTGGTTTTTGCTAACAACGTCTCCTTAAACTGCTGTCAAATCTTTTTCTCCCTGTGTAGGATTCATCAATCTTCATATGAAAAAGAACACCACTGCACTGCTAAAATTCGCACAATAAAATGGACTTGACCTTGCAGAACTCTTTCTCATTTTAAACAGACGGCCACTAGTTGCCCATGTAAACTCATTGCCTGCTGTAGAAACCTTGTCCTTCTTGGTTTTGTTAGCCTACAAATGTAGTAGTCAACATCTAGACCACTGGTTTTGAGGTGGGAGAATGGGCAAAGGTGGGGAGGAGAGAGCCGGATAGGGGCAGCTGCACCAGGTGTCTGGAGGCAGAGCCGGCGGCAGATGCGGAGGGTGCGGGCAGCGAGGGTTCTCACACTAAGTCATTCATGCCACCCCCAAATAACTTCTGTACATTCTTTAATGTCAAATATTCAGAACCCACATTACCTATGTAATGAGTAATTTTGAAAATATCTACTTTAGGGGGCCCTTGGACTAGCATTCTGCTGTCAGGGCACACATTTGCAAAGGGATCGTTCTCGCTGAACAGTGGGAAAGGGGCAGAGGAGGCTGTGATAGCTAATGTTGGCAAAAGGTCTCAGGATCTTTCAAGAGAAGTCCCAAAGCTTCTGTTGAAAATGTCATTAGCAGAAGAGGATGTAAGATTCACTTCTCTTCTGCTCTGGTCACCCAGTGGCAATACTGAAGAGCCGAGATTTACAGAAAATCCCTCACGTCCACCGTCCCAAAAGGATACGGCGCCTCCCCAGGGCTCTCATTCAAAATGAGAAGCAGTATTTTCAGTCGAGAAAGGCAGCACAACTCTGATGTGCGTAGGAGCGCTTCCCATATCTGGTCCCATAGCCCCCCTACGGTAGCCGGGCATCAGCAAATCTGTGTATGGGGCTTGGGCCAAAAGCACGTGCTGAGCCTCAAAATCAGCCACGAACAAAAGTACCTGGTGACTCTGAGGGTGAATTGCCTTCACGTTGGGAAGACCCATGCACAGGCCAGGAGCTCTGGGAATGGCCCTTGCCTGGGGATTGCACTACAGTTACTGTTCAGGGTCAGAATGGAGACATGAGGTCGGGGAAACGATGAATCTGTGAATTTGCACATTTGTCAGTCAAGCTCGGATTGCAATTTGAGGAATGAGAACTAGACTCGTAATCTAATAAAAGCAACTATCTGAAAGTTACCCTTAGAAAACCCACCCGGGCCCGGCCGGGCGTGGTGACTCATGCCTGTGATCCCAGCACTTTGGGAGGCTGAGGCAGGCGGATCACAGGGTCAGATCGAGACCATCCTGACTAATATGGTGAAACCCCATCTCTACTAAAAATACAAAAAAAATTAGCCGGGCGTGGTGGCGGGTGCCTGTACTCAGAGGCAGCTACTCGGAGGCTGAGGCAGGAGAATGACGCGAACCTGAGAGGCGAAGCTTGCAGTGAGCCAAGATCGAGATCGCGCCACTGCACTGCAGCCTGGGTGACAGAGCGAGACTCCGTCTCAAAAAAAAAAAAAAAAAAAAAAAAGAAAAAAGAAAACTCACCCGGGCCCAGAAGATGCGCTCTGCTGATTCCAGTCAGAAGAAGACCAACACCAACGCATGCATAGCAGATGTCTCCTTAGGCCCTGTTACATCCCAGCGATAAAGCGTGCTGACTTTCTTACGGTAAATAAGTGTCTAGGAAGGAGTTTTGAAAACAGAAACATTGCTGACTTTTTCTCTAAGTGAGTATTTACGTTGACTCAGAAGCTGCTATTCAAATAACCTTGGCTCACTTGGTGGAGGCAAAAATCCTAAATCCCAGAGGAGAAATTACTGAGAATTTGGGCAGATTAACATATACTTAGAGCTTCATTTTTCTACCAAGTAAGCAAAAGTGTAAGTGAAGCGATCCTCGGCTGTGCTGGGTGAGGCTGCAGCAGGGAGCGAGGAAGAAGAGATGATGTGTAGGTTCACTGAGAACTCCTGTGTATGTGCCCACTGGATGCCACATTCCAAATCACCTTATTTATTTATTTATTTATTTATTTATTTATTTATTTATTTATTTATTTTGAGACAGAGTCTCACTGTTGCCCAGGCTGGAGTGCAATGGCACAATCTCGGCTCACTGCAACCCTTGCCTGCTGGGTTCAAGCAATTCTCTTGCCTCAGCCTCCTGAGTAGCTGGGATTACAGGTGCCCACTACCATGCCCAGCCAATTTTTTGTATTTTTAGTAGAGATGGGGTTTCCCCATGTTGGCCAGGCTGGTCTTGAGCTCCTGACCTCAGGTCCATCCACCTTGGCCTCCCAAAGTGCTAGGATTATAGGGGTGAGCCACCACGCCCAGTCCTCAAGTCCCCTCTTAAATAAACATGCTCATGGAAGAGCCTGCAGCCAGCCCTGTGTGATCTGAGCTTCGAGGCAATAACCATTTCCTCGCCTCACCATGTAGTTACCTGGGGAAGTGGGAAGGTGTGACCACTCAGGAATGCACCCACCTTCTCTCTCCCGACAGAGGGGAGCCCACTTGCTCTGGCTCATGGAAACAGCTAAGAAAGGGGGAAGAGCATTTGCCGAACCCAGACTGTGCCCTGATGGATGAGAATGTGGCTGTTTAATCTCCTGGTGTCTTTCCCATTCAGTACATGCACTGGCAGAGGCTTCACACTCCTCCTCTTCGGAAGAAGCACCCCATGGACACACCTTGTCTTTGAATATAAGATAAAATCCTGCAGGGAAGCTGCTCCTGCTTAGGTCTCCCAGAACCCCACAGCAGCAGCAGTACCTGGGCATGAGTCCAGGAGCTGACCATCCTGACCATTCCCTGTGGCATCGGGGAAGCTTTGCAGGGCATTCCAACAACCATCTCATTGTGACAAAGGATTAAAATGACATCTCAGAAAGCACAGAGCCAACTCCACACAACGTCCAAAGCGTCTCTGACTTTTCATTACTTCCGTTCTCCCACACATCTATTATTCTGCAAATATTTAGTGAGCACCTACTATATGCCCAGAGCAGGAACAGGCACGGCACACTCAGTGGCGATAAGACTGTCTTAGTCCACTGGGGCTGCATTACAAAAATACCTTAGAGTGGGTCATTTATAAGGAACAGAGACTTTGTGCTCACAGTTCTGAAGGCTGCGAAGTCCAAGATCAAGATCAGTCAGGCAGCAGATCAGGTGTCTGGTGAGGGCCTGTTCCTCACAAACGGTGCCTTACACGTGTCCTCACTTGGTGGAAGGGCTAACAGGCTCCCTGAAGCTGCTTTCATAAAGGCGCTCATCCATTCGAGGATCCTCTCCCATGACCTCATCACTGCCCAGAGACCCCGCCTCCTAATGTTGTTACCTAAGGGGTTAGGTTTCAACAAAGGAATTTTAAGGGGAGATAAATAGTTAGACCAGAGCAGAGACAATATGGTTTCTTGCCCTCGTGAAATCTTCTGTCTGGTGGGGAGGGGGAGAGACAGAGACAGAAAATATACACAAATCAAAGAATTACCGTTCGCAATAAGGGCTACGAGGGAAACTAACAGGGGACTGAGGTCAGGAACAGCAGGGCTGCCCCTGGGGAGGCCACCAGTACTGAGGCTCTGAGGGGGGCCCAGAAGCTGAGCCTTGAAACAGGAGCAGGAATGAGCTCCTCCCGCAAGCGCTCTGGGGGATCAGCTGTGTGTAAAGGTCCTGGGGTGGAAGGGGCAGCTGTATCCAAAGAACTGAAAACAGCCCAGGGAAGCAGCAGCCTTGGGAAAGGGGAGCGGGGAGTCAGCGTACACCTGGCTGGGAGCTAGGGCTGAGTTCAGATCTCATGCCAAGTTCAGGGGAAAACGCACCAAGAGGCTTATCTGGGGTGACCTGCTGTGAGTCCACCCTGAGATGGTGTGACCCTTCCTTTGTCCTGGAGGTCACAGGTCATCAGCCACATTGGGGCACAGTCTGAACAGCTCTATCTGGCTCTCCTTAACCCTGTCCTTTAAGGTCTAAAAGCCACAGGTCCGTCTAAGTTCTTTTCATAAATATTTCCAAGTTGTAAACCCAGGAGTATTTCTGAGTCATCTCGGACAAATCCCTCCTAACTATTATTGCACATGGCCTCTGTGTCAGAAGCTGGTCAGACTGTTCGAGGACCCTTCCCAGTGCCAGGGTCCACAGCCCATATCACTTACTCCATTTCTCGCCTGTCTGCAGCTGGAGAATGAGCTCAGCCACCCACCTACGTGGGGTGCCAGGCGGCATGTAGACTCCTTACCAACATGGAGAAGGCTTCCAGCTCACAGCCCTGACCTTGAGAGCTGGTTCCACATCCATTTCAAATAGGCAGCATCTGAAAGAGAAAACCAGTCTCTTTTCAAGGCCCTTAAAGTGTTCATCTTAAAAGGGAAATTGCATTACACAAAGCACTGCTCGTGCATCTGACATTTGTACATCTGGAAAACTGGGATTGCTCTATGTGGTGTCCAGTGAAATCCAGCTCCCCTTCTGCCTCCCACCCTCTCCCTTTCATGATCCTCTTCCCAGCTCCAATCCTGGACTCCCTGGGCCCTGCCCTCCACCTGCAGTACTCCTACCTTACATGCATAATGCCCCATTCCACTGCCATGTTAACCATCTTCCTCTGTGTATGAAAATCAGATTGTGGCTGTGCACAGTGTCTCATGCGTGTCATCCCAGCACTTTGGGAGGTCAAGGCAGGCAGATCATGAGGTCAGGAGATCGAGACCATCCTGACCAACATAGTGAAACCCCATCTCTACTAAAATACAAAAAATTAGCCAGGCATGGTGGCATGCACCTGTAGTCCCAGCTACTCGGGAGGCTGAGGCAGGGGAATCGCTTGAACCCGGAAGACGGAGGTTGCAGTGAGCCGAGATCACGCCACTGCACTCCAGCTTGGGTGACAGAACAAGACTCTGTCTCAAAAACAAAAAAAGAAAGAAAAGAAAATCAGATTGTTCCTTTAAAAACACAAAAACCTGCAAACAAACAAAACCCTTTCAGGGTGGAGGGATTTGGGAGTTGATTCTTTACAGGTAGAATGAGGGTGTTCCTAGATGCCTTTCCTGGCCATTGTTTTCGGCTAGATGTATACTCAGCAAACATTTGCCAAGCCCCTTCCGTGTCCCGAGCGTCCCGCCGGGACCTGGGGAAACCAAGCTGACTCAGTCCCTGCCCTTTGGGAGCCCACAGCCAGGTTGGAAGGAGGGTTCTGCACTGATTGCTCTGATTCATTGCACAGAATAATTTTTGTTTGTTTAAAAATGTCATTCTATTTTATAAAGACAAATGTCCATGTTGTTGGACAAGAACCAAGAACCAAGTTCTTGGACAAGAGGCAAGAACTTGGTAAAAACACATGGACACATTCATTAAAAAAAAAAAGTGAAAGAAGAGACTACATATGCAGGTTTTGTCAACAAAAGCAATGATTTGCCATCAAATCAGCATTAAGGATTTACACGTTTAAAATGTGCCATCAAAAGACAATGCCAATTCCAGGCAAAATCTTCATCGTCTCCACAGCCAGGGCTTGCAGAGCACGCTCTGTAGGGACTTCCCCTGAATCTCGGGACCCAGCCGTGCCCAGCCCCCTGCCCGGGGCCTTCCTTGCCCACTGTGCGCGGAGGCCCGTCTGCAGAGAGCTCTTCTGGGTCTCCTGAGGGTCTCCAGTGGGCTCCTCCAGGCTACAGCACAGGCATCCCTCTTTCTTAGGTTACAGTGAACACAGTTCCCAAGATTTCTTTCACGCTCCAAGTTTTAAAAAAAGAAACAGAAATGAAAAGGAATCGTGGCCCTTCATCCTGCCAACTGGAGAGAAACCCCTGTGGACCTGAGAGGCACCTGCCATCCTGCTCCTGTGCCCTCTGCCCCACCCCGCCGGCCCCCTGCACCCTCTTAGCCACATTCCTGCCAGAGGCCAGCAGGGAACAGCACTTGCCAACTGGCCACACAGGACAGGGGCTCCAAAGGGACAAGAGAAGGCGGAGGGGGCCAGCTGGGTGAGAAGTGATGGCCACTTGGACTGAGGAGGCAGTGGAGCTACAGATATGTAGATGGATTTGACATTTTCAGGGCAATAATTCACAGAACAATCGGAATGAGGCAAAGGGGAGGGTTATGTAGGAGCCAGGGCCTCTGGCTTGCAGAAGCAAATGGACAAGGGCTGCCCAATCCCTGAGCCCAGCTGCCCTGGAATAGAATCTAATTCACAGGGGTTGGAAAGAGAATGGCGCGAGTTTGGCTTTGAGCCAAGCCCCTGCATTTGCATGTTTGCATCTGAGGACCCTCAAAAGCCAGCATTTGCATATACCTAGACCTCTGAAGACAGAACAGTGAAAGTCCTAAGTTTGGGAGTCATTGGGCTGTAAGTGGGACCTGAAGCTGAGTTCCTAGCTAAGATTGTCCTCGAAGGCAGCAGAGCATGGACAGAGAGGCAGGCTAGGACTGACGCTTGAGGAGCTCACTCATTGAATGGGCAGAAGCTGGAGAGGAGGATGCTCTGTCCATTCAAATGCTCTGTCCATTTGCTTCTGCAAGTCAGAGGCCCTGGTTCCTCCCTAACACTCCTCTCTGCCTCGATCCGATCATTCTGCGAATTAAGCACTCTCTAGGTGTTGACCTGGCAAGACTCTCCCAGAGACCATCACAACTACTGCTTCCATGGTCCCTGTGATTCCAGGGGATGCTGAGCAAGGAGCCCACAGAAGGGTCATCCGGTGGGAACATGCCAGGGCAAGCCTGAGGCTGTGCTGGTTTCTGTGCCTCCTGAGCAGAGCACCCCTTACCATCCTCACCACAACCCATCTGCTCCCCGCAGACCCACCATCGCCAAGGACGGCCAAAGGACCTCTCCTGCAGCCCTGGGCTTCACTGACACTGCTTCGCTTCCCTCTGAGTGCGGCCATGTCGCTTGCTGGCTTGCTTGTCACAGGATCTGGGTTGCTCTGACTTCCTCCTAATTAGCTCTTTTCATGTTGTAGCTTTGCAATCTCTCTTGATTTCCACTGCCCATTTAACTGCCTTATTTTCATTTTTGAAGCATTCCTTTAAACTTCCTGTCACCTCGTTGGTTTCTATTGTGATGTCTGACAGGTAGCTGGCTTAAAAGAGTGAATTTCCATATTCTCCTTACAGATTTGCATTTTCCCATCTGCTGGAGAAAAGACAGTTGAATCAGTGAAATAGCTGGTGGGCAGAAAGGTGCATGGAAGGAAACAACTGGCTCCTTCTGCAATATGAGATCTCAGGGAGGAAGATCTCAGAAGTCAGCTGTGGGGGAAGAACTTCGTAGTTAACATAAACTTTGATTCCTACATCACTGCCACCCAGTGCACCCCATAGCCCTTAATTTGTATTTGACTCTGCCTAGGATAGCCGATTCTGGAAGATAATTCACAAGCAGCTTTGCTTGTAGTTTCAGTGACATGTCCCATGTGGTACCACTTCATCTTATTTGCTACAGGATGGTCCGTGCATCTGATGAGTCAGCGTTCATCACTTCCAGGTGCCTCTCCCTCCTTACCCTGCCTTTCTCGAGAAAGCTTTCAGTTTCTTCAGCAAAACCCTTCAGCCTAGTTTCACAGACATGTCCGGCAGACTGTGACATTTTCACTCACACATCTACAGCACACACACACAGACACACCCCTCCGAGATTCATAGCAGTACATTGATAATTCTATAGCTCACTTCTTTCTTACTGACCTGCGAGTGGATGACGATCACCTTTGCCTTATTTGCTAATTTACAATTAGAGTTATACATGGAAAACCATACACACCATATTAATATTCTACCCTTGCATAAGCACATCATCTTCAAACACCACCCACATGGACAGCCGCAAGCATTTTCAGCTGCACTTCAAGTGTCCATGTCATCTTGGAAGAAAAAAAGCCTTTTTTTTTTTTTTTTTTTTTTGAGACAGAGTCTCACTCACTCTGTCACCCAGGCTGGAGTGCAGTGGTGAGATCTCAGCCCACTGCAACCTCCGACTCCAGCATTTCAAGCGATTCTCCTGCCTCAGTCTCCTGAGTAGCTGGGATGACAGACACCCACCACCACTCCCAGCTAATTTTTGTATTTTCAGACGCGATGGGGTTTCACCATATTGACTAGGCTGGTCTTGAGCTCCCGACCTTGAGCGATTCCCCTATCTCAGTCTCCCAAAGGGCTGGGATTACAGGTGTAATCCTGCCCGAGCCACCGTGCCCAGCCAAAAAAGCCTTTTCAATCTGACAGACCCAGATTCAACCTCTGAGCCTCTTCCTCTGCAGCACAGGGGCCACTCCCTCATGGACTATTACAGAATTAAATAAGATTTCATGGGCTCGGCCTTACTCAAAGTGGCATCCCTGTAAACATTAACTCCTTCCCCCTTTAAATCAGGGCCACGTGTGGAGAGAGGCCGCATCTCTTCCACCCTCGTCCTCCTTTGTGTCACTGTCCCCGTGTTTTCCTCGTCATCCCTGGCTTTCCAAGAACCTGTTGGGCCAAGCTGGCCAGGCATCTTCTCCAGCACCAGTCAGCTGTGCACTTGTTGGTGTTGCTCTGAGGGACTTTCCCCTGAGGGGAGACCCCCACACTCTGCCAGAACACTCCCTCCTCCTCCTTCTTTACAGCTCACCCAGCCTCATCCTGCAATGATTTGCTGAGCACGTACTAAGCACCTGGCTGCCCTGTGCCCAGTGCTGCCACACCAGGTCCTGGCTCGGGGGCTCCTGGTAGGCACCCGAGTCAGAGCCGGCCATGCTGCCCACATGCCCCATGCAGGATGCTGGGCCAAGGGCCCATCCTGGCTAACAAGGTTCAGCTCCCTTCTGACCCCGTACATGAGAGGTCAGATGAGTGACCTTTCTAGAAAAGCGAGCTCTCCCTGCCCCCTTGGCTTGTGAGGTTTGTTGGTGGGGGAGGGATCCTGCTTTCACATGGGGGAGGGACCCGCCAGAACCTTTAGAAATGGGGTTCTCTGCCTACTTGCATGGGCCCGCAGTGGAGCCACTGCTCATGGAGCAGACAGCTGCTTTGCAATGATGGACGCACTTCCGATCTGAGGGAGACAAGTGGGATTAGTCACGGTGGAAGGCTATGGCACATTCATCTACAGCAGAAGTGTCCCCAGAGAATTATTTGCCAGGTCATACAGCAAAACAATGACCTCAGCCCCCAGGGTGCTGCAGCCTGCGAGCAGCTGGGCATCTGTCCTGAGAGCTGAGCAGGCTCGCGGAGGGCCAGCTACCCTGGCACCTGAAGCACTTCCTGAGGAGAGCAAGGAACAAGAGAGTGCGTTTGGAGGTCAAATTTGGAATCTGCTGTCTAGATAATTCCCTCTGCTCCCTGCTCCCATCCCATCTTCTCACCACCCTCCCTGGAGGTACAAGGAGAAAACTGCCACTGAGAAGGAGGCTGGAGGTTAGGGAGGCTAGGGATTAGGGAGGCAGGGGTTTAGGGAGGCCAGGGATTAGGGAGGCAGGGGGTTAGGGAGGCCAGGGATTAGGGAGGCAGGGGGTTAGGGAGGCCAGGGATTAGGGAGGCAGGGGGTTAGGGAGGCCGAGGGTTAGGGAGGCCAGGGATTAGGGAGGCAGGGGGTTAGGGAGGCCTAGGGTTAAGGAGGCCAGGGGGTTAGGGAGGCTGAGGGTTAGGGAGGCCAGTGGTTAGGGGGCCCGGGGTTAGGGAGGCAGGGCATTAGGGAGGCATGGATTTTGGAGGCAGTGATTAGGGAGAGTAGGAGTTTGGAGGGCAGGGGTTGTAAACCTGGCACTCCCTACTCCCTCTCCAGCCCAGCCAGGCATTCCCATCTCTGCCTGGCTCCTTCCTGGTCTGCTCTCCCTGTCATATGGAGTGGTTTTTCTCTACCATCCCTCAACCTCTATGTATGTGTTTGATATTTGTTTTTGCCTTCTGCTCTGGACTGAACGTTTGTGTCCCCCAACCCCAAAAACCCTAACCCCAATGTGATGGGATCGGGAGGTGGGGCCTTTGGGAAGGGATTAGCCTTACATGAGATCAGGAGGGTAGGGCCTTCAGAGTGGGATTAGTGCCTTCATGAAAAGAGAAAGAGGCCAGGCATGGTGGCTCATGCCTGTCATCCCAGCACTTTGGGAGGCCGAGATGGGCAAATTACTGGAGCTCAGAGGTTCAAGACCAGCTTGGGCATCATAGCAAAACTCCATCTCTACAAAAAATACAAAAATTAGCCTGGTGTGTTGGCACACACCTGTAGTCCCAGCTACTCAGGAGGCTGAGGCAGGAGAATTGCTTGAGTCTGGAAGTCCTGGCATCCCAGTCTGGATGATAGAGTGAGACTCTGTCTCAAAGAAAAAGAACTAAGAAGAGATAGAGGATTCTTCTATCTTTGCATCATGTGAGGATACAAGGAGAGGCTGGGCTTCTGCAAACCAGGTTGTGAACCTTCACGAGACATCAGATCTGCTGGCACCTTCATCATGGGCTTCCCAGCCTCCAGAGCTGTGAGAAATAAATGTTTATTGTTGAAGCCACTCCATCTATGGTGTTCTGTGATACAGCCCAAGCTGACTAAGAGAACTTCCAAGGAGAGGCAGCAGAGCATTCCTGGGGGCATATGGCTAACCCCTGTGCTCTCCAGGCACACATGATCTTCCTCCACGTCTCCACCTGTCGAGGTTATAGCCTGCAGGGTTGACAGCTGCTCCTCCTCCTTCCCCTGCAGCATCCACAGAAGGCCCCCTGTGCATAAACCACATCTCAGCAGAGGCCACCACACTGCATCGCTGTCATTGCCTTGAGAGGGGTGCTAGCTCCTGGGAGTAGAGTTGCCAGATTTAACAAATAAAAATACAGGCTTCCCAGCTCCTTTGAAATTTCAGATGATCATTGACTAATGTTGGAACATAAGTGTGTGTCATGCAGTTCTGGGGACACACTTATACTGAAAAGTTTTACGTTGTTTACCTGAAATTCAGTTGAATTAGGTGTACTGTATCTTTATTTGCTGAAGTGGGACCTGTGCCCACTTCAGCCCATCTGATCACTGGGAGGGAGCCGATTGACAGTTTCTGCCCTTAGGCTGTCACTACGAGGGGGAAATGATATGACAAATTGATCAGCACATTAGACTGTTAATAACTCAAAAGGTTTTGGCTTGTGAGTCGGAGCAGCAATCACAGAGCCTGAGCCCAGAGGGGTGACTGTCTATCTCACACTCGGTTTCCTCACCTCTGCAACGCAGGCATTTAACCAGATGACCTCTTAACACCCCTCAGTGCTGACATCCCGAGCCTCCTTGTGGAGCTGTTGTCAGAGTTTGGAATGTGTGAGTGTGACCTAGTCTGCTGGGTGCAGAAGTGAAGATCCAGTATGTCTGATGTGGGCCCAGGAGTCTGCATTTAAGCATGCATCCTGACCAGGCACGGTGGCTCACACCTGAAATCCCAGCACTTTGGGAGGCCAAGGCCTGTGGATCACTTAAGGTCAGGAGTTCAAGACCAGCTGGCCAACACGGTGAAACATCGTTTCTACTAAAAAAGTACAAAAATTAGCTGGGCATGGTGGCGGGCGCCTGTCCAGCTACTTGGGAGTCTGAGGCAGGAGAATTGCTTGAACCCAGGAGGTGGAGGTTGCAATGAGCTGAGATCACGCCACCACACTCCAGCCTGGGCAACAGAGCGAGACTCAGTCTCAAAAAAAAAAAAAAAAAAGAAAAAAAGTGTATCCTCTGTCATTCAGATGTTGATGATCTGAAAAGGACAGTTTGGGATATGCTGGTCTTGCATTTATCCTCCTCGGCAGGGTGTGCGTGTGTGTGTGCGTCCATAGGGGCTGCTTCACTTTTAAAACAGGCCCCCAGGGTGAAAATGCAACCTAACCCTAGTGAAAGGCATCAGGAACGCTTGTGAGGTCCCCCCATGCTCGGAGCTTCCCCCGGTCCCTCTAATCTCCTTGTCCACTCACCTGTCACCATCTGTGGACCTGGGTGGGGGCTCCCTGCCCTACCACATGGACGGGGCAGCCCAAGTGGCATCTGTGCAGAATGTGGCTGCAGAAGTGAAAACTCTGCTCTGTCCCCAAACAGACAGGCGGGCACAACATGGTAGCCTGGCCCTGGGTATAGAGCCATCTTTAAGGTAGGGAGATGGGGTGGGGGCTGCAGCCACATTGGGGGCCTGGATTCTTGGAAATGATCATGGATACTGATGTGAGCAGAAGGAATTGAGGGAGACCAGCTTGAGCTCACAGAGCTCTGCAATTCCCGCCACATAGATGGCCTCAGGCTGCCACTGCAGATGTGTCCTCACTTCTCACCACCATCTGGAGTCAAGCTGGCATCTCCAGGTTTTGACACTGTCCCACTTGCAGCCAAGACTTCAAGTGCACTTTAACTTCTACTGTTATCAAGAGGCTGGTCTTGCCCACTGCCGGCCCACTCTCCAAGGCCACATGGGTCAGAGATTAAGCACGTGTCTCAGAGCCGGCTAACCCAGAAGCAAGCCTTGGATCTACAGTTTGCTCAGTGATCTCAGGCCCTTTACTTAACCTCCTTTGCAAAATACAGATAATGGTCTCCCTTCATAACAGACCCAGCCCCAAGGAATGCAATGAGCAGACAGCCTCCAGTGAAGGGGGCCTGCACAGCAAGGCCGTGTGCTTCCCAGGCAGAGCCAGCTGATGATGACTGCTGTGGTGGGTTCCTCTATGGGCAGTCTTGAGCAGGAGCCCCTGCGCCACTCACCAAGTTTTCTGAGTGGCCTGCATTCTGAGGATCTTCCTGCCTGACCCTCCTTCCGCCTCCCTTTCCTTTCCTAGGTGTCAGACCTGCATCAAGACCTGGGGCTCCCTCTGCTTACTTCTGCTTAGTTCCCCATTTTGTTCACAGGCATTACCCCCTGTAAATCTCTGGCACATCTAACGACATCTTCCCAAGGACCCAGCTGATGAATCACCCCCAGTCTCAGGGCTCCATCCTCCCCTATCAGGGCCCTACTGTTAGCATGGGGAGTTAGCTGGGGCTCTGCGTTCGACCTCTGGTGGCTCTACTGCACACGTGATCAACTCCAGACCTCATTTTCAGTACAGCCTATCCTCTGTCAGCAGCAGATGAGAGTCATTTTAAATACCGCTCTGGAGACCTGTGGCCTCAGAGCAAGCCCTGAGTTGGCACCTGTGAGCTTAATCCCATCCTTCTCTCTCCATGGGGTACCTACTGCAATGAGGAAAACCAGCCCACTGCATGGCATGACCATCCCCACTGCCTCCATGCCTTTTGGTTGCCAGGGCTGCTGCATGAGCCAGTGTGTCATTGTGTACCTGGACCTCATCTCAAGCCACCACAGGCTTAGTAAGATCTCACCACCCTGCACACCACCAGCCAAAGGGGTGTCCAGCAAGTGATCCCAGTTGAGAATTTCATCTTCAGGGGCTGCTCCGTAGGGCTGCCTCTGGTAACAACTTTCTTAGTTTAGGTTTTCCCAAGGTCAGAGGCTGAGACAAGGCCCTGGGTTCACATCATTTATTTGGAAGGCAAACCTAGAATGCACAAAGGAGGACGTGCACAGAGAGACACACAGGGAAGGGAGAAAAGCCCATGCAGGTTGTGGCATCCAATGTGGGCGATTGAGGTCACGCCCACTGGGGATCCTTGGAAGTGCCATGTAGAATATGGCTCAGCAGGAGCCCACCCAGGGAAGCTGGGGGATTTACACACCAGTGCTTTTCCCCCATTGGTTAAGGGTTGCCCCGGGGGCTTCCAGCTCGTGGAATTTCAGGAGGACGCAGCTCTGCACACTGGCCAGGCAAGCTCTTGCTGAACTGAAAAGCACAAAACAAAACCAAGCTATCCTTGCCAGGGCTTGTGGTAGGAATGTGTCAGCAGGAATGACTGTCCACTGCAGCTGGGGGACACCCAGCGGGGGCCCGGGGCTTGCTGATTGGCATCAGCAGCATCTGCTATAGATGATCAAACCCGCACTTCTCAAACCACCACTTACGTCCCTGGGAGTGTCCTGGTGGCCGCCACGGCCGTGAGGAAACGCTTGGAGCATACTTTTCCTTGCGGAGTTTTGTGGGGATGCATCATTTTTATTTTTTAGCAAGTGGATATTATAGATTGGAACGCAAACTTCACAATAATTTTTTTCAGTTTTTGTTTCAGATTTGGGGATACACATGCAGATTTGTTACTTGGGTATATCGTGTGGTGCTGAGGTTTAGTATACGAGTGATCTTGTCACCCAAGCAGAGAGCATAGTACCCCATAGAGTGCTTCAATCTTCACCTTCCTCCTTCCCTCCCCACCCTGGTGTCCCCAGGCTCTATCGTTGCCATCTGTATGTCCACGTGTACCCAACGTTTAGTTCTCACTCATAAGTGAGAACATCCAGTATTTGTTTTTGTTGTTGTTCTCGTTTGAGATGGAGTCTTGCTTTGTCACCCATGCTGGAGTGCAGTGACGTAATCTCCACTCACTGCAACCTCAGCCTCCTGGGTTCAAGAGATTTTCATATCTCAGCCTCCCTGGTAGCCGGGATTTCAGGCGTCCGTCACCACACCGGGCTAATTTTTTGTACTTTTAGTGGACACAGGGTTTCACCATGTTGGCCAGGCTGCTCTTGAACTCCTGACCTCAAGTGATCTACCTACCTTGGTCTCCCACAGTGCTGGCATTACAGGCATGAGCCCCCACACCTGGCCCAATATTTGGTTTTCTGTCTCTGCATTAATTGTTATTTGCTTAGAAGTTAACCTCCAGCTGCATTTGCCTAGCTGCAGAAGACATGATTTCATTTTTTTTTTTATAACTATGTAGTATTCCATGGTGCATATTTCCTGCATTTTCTTTATCCAATCCACTGTTGATGGGCGTCTGGGCTGATTCCATGTCTTCACTGTTGTAAACAGTGCTGTAGTGAACATGTGAGTGCAGGTGTGTTATTTTTAGGGGGCAGTTACCCGTAGGACTGCTGGGTGGAATGGTAGTTCTGTTTTCAGTTATTTGAGAAATCTCCAAAATGCTTTCCACAGTGGCTGAACTCATTTACATTCCTACCAACAGTGTATAAGTGTGCCCTTCTCCCTGCAGCCTTGCCAGCATCTATGATTTTTTTTTTTCAACTTTTTAAATAATAGCCACTCTGGTGACTTCACAGGCTTTAAAACTGAAATGCGAAACTTCAGAAAAACCTCATGCTCAACATTAGCTGCTTTGCCTGCCCTCCTAGCCCCTCTTCCTTCCAGCAGAAGAGATTGACAAGAGGAGCTGTGGATCATTTGAAGCCACCCAAGATATTCAAGCAAGAAAGAGCAACAACCAGATTTGCAGTGCAGGGGAGAGGCTGGCAGCAGAGAGAGGCTGGGGCCTTCAGCAGACTCCCTGGGGACCCACAGTGTGCAACACATACTCTAGGGCACAGAAGTGACAGCAGGCAAACTGAAGGCCTCCTTCTGGGGACCAGGGAAGGCATGCAACAAGCCATCCTGCAATTAGTGTTGCATTCAGACTTTGAGATCTGCTCTGAGCAGAGTGCCGTGTGGGAATATGTAGCAGGAGAGTGAGCACTAGCCCGGGCGCTAACCAGTTCCTCCAGGAAGTGACACTGGATTTGAGCTCTGAAGGGTGAGCTGGAATGACTTAGGTACAGACAAGCAAGAAGAGCCTCCTAGACATAGGGAACAGCAATATGCAAAAGCCAGGAAGAAGAAGGAGCCTGGGATGTTGGAGGAAGAGAGAGGCAAGGGCCTGAGCACAGGGAGTGGAGCTGGTCTGCAGCTAAGAGAGGTCACTGGCAGGTTTTAAGTGGGGGCACTATGTAATGAGACCTGCAATTTTGAAGAAATCAGTTTGGCCGTGGCGTGGAGAGTGACATGAGGAAGGTAGGAGCAGCAGTGGGGAAGTGGATTTGAGAGTGAATGTGTTAGTCCAGGCAGGAGAGGCTCACAGCTCAGACCAGGGGAGCAGAAGTAAATCAGTAGATACAAAAGGAAGTGGGCAGCTGCTGGCCGTGTTTAAGAGTAGAACTGACAGATACTGACTGGAGGCAGCCAAATGTCTAAGCAGATAGGGGCGGGTCCCAGGTGAAACCCCGCCTCCAAGCTGAAGACAGTCCTGGGTAAAACCTTGGACCAGAGTGAGAACTTCTGTTCCTGTTTGCCCGCCCTTCCCCTATTCTGAGCTCATAAAAGCCCTGGACCCACACACATAGGGACTTTCCCACCTTCAGGTAGGGGCACCACCGCCACATCCCCTCTTCGCCAAAAGCCATTTCTTCACTCAGTGAAACTCCCTGCCTTGCTCAGTCTTCAATCGGCTCATTCTTCTTGGATGCTGGACAAGATCTTGGGAACTAGTGTGCAAGCCCAACTCTGCCCAGGCAGGCTGAGTGGGTGGGCTGTGTCTTGCAGCAGGTAGCATGGTTGAGTGAGGCCCAGGTGGGGTGTCACTGGCTGGAGGTCCCCAGCTTGCAAAGTGACCAAGAAAAAAATCCTGCGTCAACAGGGCCAGTGAGGGGTGGGAGAAGGGGACTGAGTAGGGTGAGGGGTGGGAGAAGGGGACTGAGTAGGGTGAGGGGTGGGAGAAGGGGACTGAGTAGGGTGAGGGGTGGGAATAGGGGACTGAGTAGGGTGAGGGGTGGGAGAAGGGGACTGAGTAGGGTGAGGGGTGGGAGAAGGGGACTGAGTAGGGTGAGGGGTGGGAGAAGGGGACTGAGTAGGGTGAGGGGTGGGAGAAGGGGACTGAGTAGGGTGAGGGATGTCAAGATCAGCATTCTCATTTGGGGCCTGAACAAAGGATAAATGATCACATTTACTAAGAAAATACTGGAGGAAGATCGTGCTTGAAAAAGAGTTCCTTTTTTTCTGTGTTGAATGTTATCTTAGTCCATTTTCTGTTGCTTATAACAGAGTACCTGAAACTGGGTAATTTAGAAAGAAAAGGAATTTATTTTTTGTGAAGGGCTGAGGAGTCCAAGGTTGAGGGGCTGCACCTGGTGAGGGTCTTCTTGATGGCAGGGAGTATGCAGAGTCCTGAGGCAGCACAAGGCATCCCATGAGAACCTATTCATCCACTAATTCATTAATCTGTGAATCCGTTTATCCACAAATGGATTAATCCATTCATGAAGGTAGGACCCTCATGGCCCAGTCACCTCTCAAAGGCCTTATCTCTCAGTTCTGCCATGTTGGGGATTATGGCTCAGCATGATTTTGGAGGGGACAGACATCCAAAGCATGGCAGATGTGACCCCTCTGTGACGCATCCAAGGAAGCTACTGGCCTAGGACAGAAGCCCAAGGAGGAGGAGGAAAGCACAGGGCAGAAGACAAACCAGCGGAACCAGGTGTCCAGGCCATCAAAGACCAAGGGAGGAGCACTTCCAGCATGTCAGGAGGAGTGTTGTACACTGCCAAGATAGGGAGTGCAAGGGAGACAGTGCCTCTTAGCAAGAGCTGTTGTCAGGGTGTGGACACAGAGGCCAGTGTAGAGCAGCTGAGGGTGCACGAGGCAAGAGGATTGAGAGGAGGTGCATATGATTTGATTCTTGGAATATTGGCCGTGACATGGAAGTAAGAACCAGGGCAGCAGGTGTCTGCAGGGAAAGGGGGTGGGCAGAGATGATTCTGGAGTTTCAGATTGTGAGCTGATGTTTTAAGATGCAAGACGCTGAAGCATGTCTAAGTGCGGATGGGAAATGTCTGCTGGAGAAGAGGAAGCAGAAGACGCCAATGGCAAAGAGATTACCCAGGGCGTGAGGCCAGGGTAGGTGGGAGTGGGGATGCAGAGCCCGAGGCGGGATGAGGTGGAGAACCCCTCTCCAAGGGATGCCCTGCTCTTCCCTGCTTTCCCGCTACCTGTTCTGCCCCCTTCTCTCTGCTTTTTGGAAAATCCTCTTTGTCTTCCACTCCCCAGATGAAGTCACACCCTCTTTGTTCTTCATACCCAACCCACACTGCTCCCTCTTCCCACGGAATGCTCGTGGTCTCCCTCAGTGGACTCATTGTTCACTCCAGGCAATCACCGGTGGCTTCTCAAAGTGCCGAAGGCCTCAGCCACCGGGTGGCCCAGGGGTCCAGATGGCGCTTCCTCCCTCTGTGGCGCCCTCAGCACCTGGCTCTGTCCTGACGGAGAGATCTACATGGGAGGCAGTGACGGAGGTGACCCTGTGGCTTCCCCGTGACATCAGGACTTCAGCCTTGAATGAACACCCAGGGAGCGACAGATGTCCCGCTGCCAAAATCCATGTTTCTCATGAGGACGAGGGCAGAAGGACAGCCTCAGCCACTGGCCATTAAGGAAAGCACAAGCCAGGTGCAGGGTGGTGGGCCCAGGAGCACTGTGGGCGCAGACCACACCCCACTCCTGTCCTGTGTGCAGCTTCTCATCAAACATGTCAGACTGAGAAACGCAGGCACCAATTTCAGAAGCCATTAGGAGGTGCTAAGAGCAGATGGGGCGTGAACACCACAGGGCACTCATGCCCACCCTGAGCAGACGTTCATCAGCTGCTCAGTAAAAAAAAAAAAAAAAAAAAAAAAGGGGGGCGGAGCAAGATGGCCGAATAGGAACAACTCCAGTCTCCAACTCCCAGCGCGAGCGACACAGAAGACCGGTGATTTCTGCATTTTCAACTGAGGTACTGGGGTCATCTCACTAGGGAGTGCCGGACAATCGGTGCTGGTCAGCTGCTGCAGCCTGACCAGCGAGAGCTGAAGCAGGGCGAGGCATCGCCTCACCTGGAAGCGCAAGGGGGAAGGGGATCCGTTTTCCTAGCCAGGGGAACTGAGACACACAACACCTGGAAAATCGGGTAACTCCCACCCCAATACTGCGCTGTAAGCATACAGGCATTCCAGGAGAATATATCCCACACCTGGCCGGGAGGGTCCCACGCCCACGAAGCCTCCCTCACTGCTAACACAGCAGTCTGCCGCGATCTATCCGCAAGGCAGCAGCGAGGCTGGGGGAGGGGCGCCCGCCATTGCTGAGGCTTAAGTAGGTAAACAAAGCCGCTGGGAAGCTCGAACTGGGTGGAGCTCACAGCAGCTCAAGGAAGCCTGCCTGTCTCTGTAGTCTCCACCTCTGGGGACAGCGCACAGCTGAAGACCAACAGGGGAAGTAGCGGGAGCCGGTGCAGACGCGAACGACTCTGTCTGACAGCTTTGGGGAGAGCCGCGGATCTCCCAACGCGGAGGTTGAGATCTGAGAAGGGACAGACTGCCTGCTCAGGTGTGTCCCTGACCCCTGAGTAGCCTAGCTGGGAGAAATCCCCCACTAGGGGCAGTCTGACACCCCACACCTCACAGGGTGGAGTACACCCCTGAGAGGACACTTCCAAAGGAAGAATCAGACAGGTACACTCGCTGTTCAGCAATATTCTATCTTCGGCAACCTCTGCTGCTGATACCCAGGCAAACAGGGTCTGGAGTGGACCTTAAGCAATCTCCAACAGACCAACAGAGAGTCCTTCTGACTGTCAGAAGGAAAACTATCAAACAGGAAGGACACCTATACCAAAACCCCATCAGTTCGTCACCACCATCAAAGACCAGAGACAGATAAAACCACAAAGATGGGGAAGAAGCAGGGCAGAAAAGCTGGAAATTCAAAAAATAAGAGCGCATCTCCCCCTGCAAAGGAGCGCAGCCCATCGCCAGCAACGGATCAAAGCTGGTCAGAGAATGACTTGGACGAGAGGAGAGAAGAAGGCTTCAGTCCATCAAACTTATCAGAGCTAAAGGAGGAATTACGTACCCAGCGCAAAGAAACTAAAAATCTTGAAAAAAGAGTGGAAGAATTGACAGCTAGACTCATTAATGCAGAGAAGATCATAAACGAAATGACAGAGATGAAAACCATGACACGAGAAATACGTGACAAATGCACAAGCTTCAGTAACCGACTCGATCAACTGGAAGAAAGAGTATCAGCGATTGAAGATCAAATGAATGAAATGAAGCGAGAAGAGAAACCAAAAGAAAAAAGAAGAAAAAGAAATGAGCAAAGCCTGCAAGAAGTATGGGATTACGTAAAAAGACCAAATCTACGTCTGATTGGGGTGCCTGAAAGTGAGGGGGAAAATGGAACCAAGTTGGAAAACACTCTTCAGGATATCATCCAGGAGAACTTCCCCAACCTAGTAGGGCAGGCCAACATTCAAATTCAGGAAATACAGAGGACGCCACAAAGATACTCCTCGAGAAGAGCAACTCCAAGACACATCATTGCCAGATTCACCAAAGTTGAAATGAAGGAAAAAATCTTAAGGGCAGCCAGAGAGAAAGGTCGGGTCACCCACAAAGGGAAGCCCATCAGACTAACAGCAGATCTCTCGGCAGAAACTCTACAAGCCAGAAGAGAGTGGGGGCCAATATTCAACGTTCTTAAAGAAAAGAATTTTAAACCCAGAATTTCATATCCAGCCAAACTAAGTTTCATAAGTGAAGGAGAAATAAAATCCTTTACAGATAAGCAAATGCTTAGAGATTTTGTCACCACCAGGCCTGCCTTACAAGAGACCCTGAAGGAAGCCCTAAACATGGAAAGGAACAACCGGTACCAGCCATCGCAAAAACTTGGCAAAATGTAAAGACCATCGAGGCTAGGAAGAAACTGCATCAACTAACGAGCAAAATAACCGGTTAATATCATAATGGCAGGATCAAGTTCACACATAACAATATTAACCTTAAATGTTAATGGACTAAATGCTCCAATTAAAAGACACAGACTGGCAAACTGGATAAAGAGTCAAGACCCATCAGTCTGCTGTATTCAGGAGACCCATCTCACATGCAGAGACATACATAGGCTCAAAATAAAGGGATGGAGGAAGATCTACCAAGCAAATGGAGAACAAAAAAAAGCAGGGGTTGCAATCCTAGTCTCTGATAAAACAGACTTTAAACCATCAAAGATCAAAAGAGACAAAGAAGGCCATTACATAATGGTAAAGGGATCAATTCAACAGGAAGAGCTAACTCTCCTAAATATATATGCACCCAATACAGGAGCACCCAGATTCATAAAGCAAGTCCTTAGAGACTTACAAAGAGACTTAGACTCCCATACAATAATAATGGGAGACTTCAACACTCCGCTGTCAACATTAGACAGATCAACGAGACAGAAAGTTAACAAGGATATCCAGGAATTGAACTCATCTCTGCACCAAGCGGACCTAATAGACATCTATAGAACTCTCCACCCCAAATCAACAGAATATACATTCTTCTCAGCACCACATCGCACTTATTCCAAAATTGACCACATAATTGGAAGTAAAGTACTCCTCAGCAAATGTAAAAGAACAGAAATTATAACAAACTGTCTCTCAGACCACAGTGCAATCAAACTAGAACTCAGGACTAAGAAACTCAATCAAAACCGCTCAACTACATGGAAACTGAACAACCTGCTCCTGAATGACTACTGGGTACATAACGAAATGAAAGCGGAAATAAAGATGTTCTTTGAAACCAATGAGAACAAAGATACAACATACCAGAATCTCTGGGACACATTTAAAGCAGTGTGTAGAGGGAAATTTATAGCACTAAATGCCCACAAGAGAAAGCAGGAAAGATCTAAAATTGACACTCTAACATCACAATTAAAAGAACTAGAGAGGCAAGAGCAATCACATTCAAAAGCTAGCAGAAGGCAAGAAATAACTAAGATCAGAGCAGAACTGAAGGAGATAGAGACACAAAAAACCCTCCAAAAAATCAATGAATCCAGGAGTTGGTTTTTTGAAAAGATCAACAAAATTGACAGACCGCTAGCAAGGCTAATAAAGAAAAAAAGAGAGAGGAATCAAATAGATGCAATAAAAAATGATAAAGGGGATATCACCACTGACCCCACAGAAATACAAACTACCATCAGAGAATACTATAAACGCCTCTACGCAAATCAACTAGAAAATCTAGAAGAAATGGATAATTTCCTGGACACTTACACTCTCCCAAGGCTAAACCAGGAAGAAGTTGAATCCCTGAATAGACCAATAGCAGGCTCTGAAATTGAGGCAACAATTAATAGCCTACCCACCAAAAAAAGTCCAGGACCAGATGGATTCACAGCTGAATTCTACCAGAGGTACAAGGAGGAGCTGGTACCATTCCTTCTGAAACTATTCCAATCAATAGAAAAAGAGGGAATCCTCCCTAACTCATTTTATGAGGCCAACATCATCCTGATACCAAAGCCTGGCAGAGACACAACAAAAAAAGAGAATTTTAGACCAATATCCCTGATGAACATTGATGCAAAAATCCTCAATAAAATACTGGCAAACCGGATTCAGCAGCACATCAAAAAGCTTATCCACCATGATCAAGTGGGCTTCATCCCTGGGATGCAAGGCTGGTTCAACATTCGCAAATCAATAAACGTAATCCAGCATATAAACAGAACCAAAGACAAGAACCACATGATTGTCTCAATAGATGCAGAAAAGGCTTTTGACAAAATTCAACAGCCCTTCATGCTAAAAACGCTCAATAAATTCGGTATTGATGGAACGTACCTCAAAATAATAAGAGCTATTTATGACAAACCCACAGCTAATATCATACTGAATGGGCAAAAACTGGAAAAATTCCCTTTGAAAACTGGCACAAGACAGGGATGCCCTCTCTCACCACTCCTATTCAACATAGTGTTGGAAGTTCTGGCTAGGGCAATCAGGCAAGAGAAAGAAATCAAGGGTATCCAGTTAGGAAAACAAGAAGTCAAATTGTCCCTGTTTGCAGATGACATGATTGTATATTTAGAAAACCCCATCGTCTCAGCCCAAAATCTCCTTAAGCTGATAAGCAACTTCAGCAAAGTCTCAGGATACAAAATTAATGTGCAAAAATCACAAGCATTCTTATACACCAGCAACAGACAAGCAGAGAGCCAAATCAGGAATGAACTTCCATTCACAATTGCCTCAAAGAGAATAAAATACCTAGGAATTCAGCTTACAAGGGATGTAAAGGACCTCTTCAAGGAGAACTACAAACCACTGCTCAGTGAAATCAAAGAGGACACAAACAAATGGAAGAACATACCATGCTCATGGATAGGAAGAATCAATATCGTGAAAATGGCCATACTCCCCAAGGTTATTTATAGATTCAATGCCATCCCCATCAAGCTACCAATGACTTTCTTCACAGAATTGGAAAAAAACTGCTTTAAAGTTCATATGGAACCAAAAAAGAGCCCGCATTGCCAAGACAATCCTAAGTCAAAAGGACAAAGCTGGAGGCGTCACGCTACCTGACTTCAAACTATACTACAAGGCTACAGTAACCAAAACAGCATGGTACTGGTACCAAAACAGAGATATAGACCAATGGAACAGAACAGAGTCCTCAGAAATAATACCGCACATCTACAGCCATCTGATCTTTGACAAACCTGAGAGAAACAAGAAATGGGGAAAGGATTCCCTATTTAATAAATGGTGCTGGGAAAATTGGCTAGCCATAAGTAGAAAGCTGAAACTGGATCCTTTCCTTACCCCTTATACGAAGATTAATTCAAGATGGATTAGAGACTTAAATGTTAGACCTAATACCATCAAAACCCTAGAAGAAAATCTAGGTAGTACCATTCAGGACATAGGCATGGGCAAGGACTTCATGTCTAAAACACCAAAAGCAACGGCAGCAAAAGCCAAAATTGACAAATGGGATCTAATTAAACTAAAGAGCTTTTGCACAGCAAAAGAAACTACCATCAGAGTGAACAGGCAACCTACAGAATGGGAGAAAATTTTTGCAACCTACTCATCTGACAAAGGGCTAATATCCAGAATCTACAAAGAACTCAAACAAATATACGAGAAAAAAACAAACAACCCCATCAAAAAGTGGGGAAAGGATATGAACAGACATTTCTCAAAAGAAGATATTCATACAGCCAACAGACACATGAAAAAATGCTCATCATCACTCGCCATCAGAGAAATGCAAATCAAAACCACAATGAGATACCATCTCACACCAGTTAGAATGGCAATCATTAAGAAGTCAGGAAACAACAGGTGTTGGAGAGGATGTGGAGAAATAGGAACACTTTTACACTGTTGGTGGGATTGTAAACTAGTTCAACCATTATGGAAAACAGTATGGCAATTCCTCAAGGATCTAGAACTAGATGTACCATATGACCCAGCCATCCCACTACTGGGTATATACCCAAAGGATTATAAATTAGTCTACTACAAAGACACATGCACACGTATGTTTATTGCGGCACTATTCACAATAGCAAAGACTTGGAATCAACCCAAATGTCCATCTGTGACAGACTGGATTAAGAAAATGTGGCACATATACACCATGGAATACTATGCAGCCATAAAAAAGGATGAGTTTGCGTCCTTTGTAGGGACATGGATGCAGCTGGAAACCATCATTCTTAGCAAACTATCACAAGAAGAGAAAACCAAACACCGCATGTTCTCACTCATAGGTGGGAACTGAACAATGAGATCACTTGGACTCGGGAAGGGGAACATCACACACTGGGGTCTATCATGGGGAGGGGGGAGGGGGGAGGGATTGCATTGGGGAGTTATACATGATATAAATGATGAATTGATGGGTGCTGACGAGTTGATGGGTGCAGCACACCAACATGGCATAAGTATACATATGTAACAAACCTGCACGTTATGCACATGTACCCTAGAACTTAAAGTATAATAAAAAAAAAAAAAAAAAAAAAAAAAAAACATTGTAGGGAAGAGGATTGGCAGGTGAGAGAGAAATAACTGGCCCGGGGCAGCTCTGAGGCGTGCTGGGCGCCAGTGCCCAGGCAATGTGGACTGCAGGTGGTTCCCACCTTCAGATGGCTTGTGAATCACACCCGCCTCTGGAATTCTTGGGGAGAGTTAGCATAGTTAGAACAGTGCCTGAAATATAGCAAACGTAAGTGTTAAATACAATAATAAAACAATGCAACAGTAGCTATTATTATCCTTCCAAAGCAAGAGTTGCAGACAGATAAACCTGGGTTCGTCCAGTGTATTGGCTTCCCAGAGTTACCCTCGAACAAGTCATTTAAACTCTGATTGTTTTAATCTGAAAAATGAAGACACTCTTACTTCCAGGGCAGGGTTGTTGGAGAGAGAACAGAAGATACTACGGTAGAGCTGACAGAGCCCCTAGGACATCACGGGGGAGGAGGAGCGGCCTCTCCTGGGGAAGACGGGTCTTCAGCAAACACACACCTTCACTCCAGGAATCCTCCCATAGACACGGTGACGGCTGATTTTATGTTGACTTGCCTTGATCACAGTGTCCAGATATTCAGTCTAACATTGGTCTGGATGTTTCTGTGATTGTGTTTTTTGGATGAGATAAACATTAGATCAGCAGTTTTAGTGAAGTAGGTTGGTCTCTGTCATGCAGGTAGGCCTCATCCAAGCAGCTGAAGACAATGAAGGCCTGAAGAGAACGAAGGACTCAGCTCCCTCAGCAGGAAGAAAGTCCCCAGCAGATGGCTTCAGAGTGAAGAGCAGCACCAGCTTCCTCCTGGGTCTGTGGCCTCCCAGCCCGCCCTGCAGACTTTGGATTAGCCAGCCTCCACAATTCCTCAGGCTCATTCTCTCTCTATACACACACCATATTGCTTCTGTTTCTCCGGAGGGCCTTGACTGCCTTGGATATAAAGCTCCCTCTGATTGTCAGACGGATGCAAAATGAGGCAGCCTAGCCACCCAGTGGGCCCGGTGCTCAAGGGGGGAAATGAGGTGGCCGCTAGTCAGTGCCGGGGCCATTTCTAGATGTTTGTGTGTTTGTTTGTGTTTGTTTTGAGATGGAGTCTCTCTCTGTCGCCCAGGCTGGAGTGCTGTGGTGTGATCTTGGCTCACTGCGACCTCAATGGTGCTTTTTTCTGATTATAGCTCAGGCTTACGTGCTGACCCCAGTGGCCTGTCTTTAAGCACTGAGGCTCCAGGAAAGAAAGGCCTCAGCGGGGAGGGAGAGAATTTGCTCTTTGCAAAATGTATGGAGTCCTTGTTATTTACCGGATATCATATTAGAGACCAGGTATAAAAACAACAGTAATGAATTTCAGTGAATCTAAAACACAATCCACTGTAAGACACAGCATTATTCTATCTCCCAAGACAGGAGAAAAAACATCTTTAGATTTCATAGATATCAAATGGGAAAACAATATATTTTGGAATAAACAAAACATGCTAATGGTAACAATGAGATATCTAGGACATGCTATGTACAGGTGCTGTTCTTAGCATTTCACATATATCATTTTACCCACACAGTGAATCTGTGAGATGGAAGCAATTGTCGTTCTATTTTACAGACAGGTACACTGAGACTCAGGCAGGCCAGTTGTCCTGCCCATGTACACACAGCTCCTAAATGGTAGAGCCAGGATTTGAACACAGACCCTGCAGCCTGGCTCCATGCTCTCAACAGCTTTGCAGAAACTAAAGTTGGAATGGAAGACCGCTCATTCCAAATCTGTCCCATTGTCCATCATCCCACCGCCCATTCCAGAAAGTTCAGTGGGTATCAATGAGCTTGGCTGTAGTGACCACTCTTAAGTATACCATTACCTTTTATTTTAATTTGAGAAATTAAATAAAATATATCCACAGTAGCTTACAACTCTGCCATGATGCCATTTTGTCAGATGGCAAATTTCAGGAGAGGCTCAAACTCCAAAAACCCTGTCGTTACCTGAATTTAACGAGAGGACGTCAAATCACTTAATTCTATCACAGCCCACACCCATGAATTCACTAAGTAATGATCACACACCTGTCAGGCACCAGACAGTTGCTGAGGACCAAGCTCCAGACGAAACTGATGGAGCTTCTCTTCCCCTGCACCCTCCGTGAACTTGGAGACCCAAAGCTAACAGACCTGAAACCTGAGAGAGAACAGGGGCAGGCTGTGAGGCCCCGCCCTGCCGGCCGTCTCCTGGATGGTTTATGCTTCTCTGGCAGGTTTTCCCCTAGGTATTCATGACATCGGGGGCATTTCACCTCAGCAAAGTGATGATGCTGCCACTCAGGTTCCCATGGAAACCAAACTGGGACAGGAGGAACAAAAGGCTCCTCAAGGTCGGTGGTGCAAAGGACATTAGAGACAAAGACAGAGACAGCAAATCAGCCCAAAGAACAGACATAAACCGGCGCTTCCTCCCTCCCATCGCCACAGCTCGGGGCTTTGTCACTCCAGCACACCCGGGCCCTGCACCTCAGACGCTGTGTGATTTTTGAGCTTCTGGGGAGAGAAGCGTGGGCCTCCAGGGAGGTGCAGATGCTCCTGGCTCCTGGCAGGCTCCTGGGCCAGGCCCAGCCTGTGTCTGTTTCTGGAGCCACGCGCTGCCTGTGCTGGGATGAATGCATGGCCGCTGTGTCCTTCCCTCTCCTCAGAGCCCACAAGCTTCCGAGTGCGTCATCTTCATGACTGGCCACAGGAAATGACTTCTTGGAGTAAGTGACTGCTGCTCCGAGGCCCATCTGGACAAAAGCAGGATCCGGGATGGACACAGAAGAGCAGACCCGGAGCCCTGCGTCCCAGCCTCCCCTCCCCATGCGTTCCACATGGGTCCTCTGTTCAGCCTCTCCATTTAACTCTCCTTTCTGAACGCCCAGCCAGGCACCGCCTTCCTTCCAAAAGCCTTGTTTCTCAGAAAACCTTTTGCCTTCTAGAAACCCAGGATTCCGAGGAGGAAGAGGACTGGCCTTTCTCTTGGGACTATTGATCAGGGCTGTCAGTTCCCAGCTCCGTCCAGTGCCCTGAGCTGGGGACACAGACGCTGTCACTGGGTCCTGGCGAGTCTGAAAACTTGGGATGTCAGCACCACGGTGAGAGCAGAGTCTGCGCAGGGCCACGGCAGGCAAAAGACCATCTCAGTTTTCACTGGGGGGGGCTTCCCCAGTCCGGTGTGTGTGTCTGAGTCCTGCCGTTGGGAGGCATCATCGAGAGGCTCTGGTCTCCCCTGCCCAGGCCCTGCCTCCTGGCCCCACTGCCGGAAGCTTGAGCAGATCTGAAGCTCGCCTTAGAGGAAGACCCCAACCAGGGCAGACCCTGAATGCAGAAAGCAGAGAACTTGGCTTCTCCTCATTTGTTGTTAGGGCCAGTGCCTAAGGGACTAAAAACAAACAAAACAGGCCAAAAGCAGAAGCAGTGGTGGCAGCGCTGGGCCAGCAATGATGATTTCTATTGTGAGGATTTCGGTCGTGCTTGAATCTGGGAGCAGGAGGCCGATGCACCCAGAGACCCTAGGGCGGGGCTGTAACCACTGTAACCACACACCTTAGGAGACGCTTTGGGAAGCTCAAACTGACGCCATTTGTGCTGAATTTTGGGGAAGGGTGTGGGATGATGGACTTAGGAGCACTGTCGTTAACTGGTCATTGATTAGATATTAACTAGTCATTAACTAGACTTTCGGGAAAGCAACAAGGCCTCTGTGTCCACAGTTGGAAGGCGTGGGCTACCCTGATTAGGGGTGCTCCAGCTGTATTCATGATTCACATTCATTCATCACATGCCTGATCTCTGTCTCAGGGGCCCGGCCTCCTCTTAGTAAGCTCTCAGATTCAGGGAAAGGAGTCTCAGAGAACTCCACGTCTGTGTGGAGTCAGATGGATCAGAGCAGAACACAGAGCCGCCTTCTCTGTCCCACTCTCTCTCCCACTCGCCTGCTCAGAGGTTCCCGGCCGGCTCCCTGTCTCCCTCTCTGCCCTCCTGGGTATCACGGGTCCTCAACCCAGGGAAGCTGGTGCCCTCACTTGTCTCCCATAGTCCTCTGTCGTCTGGGCTCCTGTAGCCCCTCTCAGCTTTCAGGACTGTCCAGTCTTCCGCATCCCTGTTCTTTCTCCCACAAGTCCCCGGTGGCCCAGGCTCTAGCGGGGAGTTGCATTCTGAGCTACTGCCCACATCGCTTCCCCAGGGCAGTGGGAGCTCAGGTACGGCAGGCCCCATCCTTGACAGCCTAAGGCTCAGTGTCCATGACCTCCAGGGGCAGCCCACAGCAGCACCCCCTGCATCACCCACAGAATGGAGGGAGACAGAGGCTCTCCACACAAAGGCACTGAGAAAAAAGGGTACCCCAAAAGCCACTGAGGTCTCAGGGCAGCAGAGAGTGGGAGCGCTCGCCACAGGCCGGAAGCCCGGCAAGTAGCATCAGACACCTCAGGTTAAAAAGAAAGTAGAGATTGTCACCTCCTACCCTCCCCGTTCTAGTCCATTTGGGCCAGTTTGGTGCACGCTAGCCACGTGCGGTGACCACGCTAAGTACTGTGCGTGTACTATTTCTCAGAATACTTCCTGCAACCTTATGAAGTTCTTGCCCAATTTAACCAGCAGTAATGAAACTCAGAAGGCATTTACCCAATGCTGCACATCAGGAAAACGTAAAAGAACGAACAGGGCTTCAATACCAGGATTGAGCCCAAAGGTCACGTTCTTTCCCCGCGGTTCCCTTCCCCATCTGGTTCTGGGGAGCTACACTCTGCACGCAGCCCCCAGGAGACCACAGGCCCTGGGCTCCCAAAACTCAGCAGCAGTGCAAAGCCACCCTCAGAAGAGCTGCCCAGGACAAGTGCTCCTGCAGCCCATTGCTTACTCCTTGCAGAGGCAGGGGCAGCTGCCTGCTGCCCCAGATGGACATAGAAGGTCACCATGTGGCCTGCCGGGGTCTGCAGGATAGACGGCAGGAGGTGAACAGTTTGAGCTGGTGCCTCCACCTGCCTCTTCCAGCCACAGAAAACAGGATTCTCCAGGGTTCACGCCTATGTGTCTGGATCAATGCTGGGCATTTTGTCGGGCAACAAGCCAGCAGCCATGCAGGGCATGTACCTGTAGATGACGCACTGCCTTAGTGTCCAGACAGAACAAAAGGGATCCCCTTTCCAGCCCGAAACTGTGGGATTCTCTAAGAAGTCCTGCTACAACCCATCTTAATGCAAGACGGACTGTGGTTCTTCTGGAAACACGATGCCTCGGGTCCATGAAATGACAGCTGCTTATTTTGAAGAACTGGGCTGTTCCCATGTAAAGTTGGCTGCAATGGATGGTGTTTCTGACTCATACTCTGGCTTTAAAATCAAAGTTTTTGTTAGAAACCAGCTTTGTTTTCCTTCTATTTCCTGTTTGAAAAGTGAAGCATTAACACGAAGGAGGGCCCCAGCTGAGTTCATGCTGGGACTCAGGCTGCAAATGGCCAGTGGTCCCGGGACATCCAGGGAGCCATTCAGAGGGGACACTTCCAGCTACCATGCAAATTCATCATGCACCCATCCCCCCTTGCTGCAGCCCTGCCCTTAATACCCTCAACACAGGGCCCTGGGCAGCTACCCTCAAACACCTGGACGCCAAGCATGAGAGGGAACCCACTTGCCTTCCCTGGTCTATTATCACAAATAACCTTAGAGCCTCCTGCACAGGAACCCACTCCTTAGAGGGCACGAGGGGCTAAGTTTTGTTTGAGACGAGCTGGCATTGGAAGGGAGAAATGAAATCTATCCCCTGTCCCTGCTTCCAGGGCAGGGCAGAGCAAGCTGCTTTTGGCCCTGTCTCTGAGGCAGACATTAGCACACTTGTCTCAGGCAGAAGCAGCCTTAGATGGTGTTACAGTTTGAATGTGTTCCCCCGCAAAATCCAGGTGTTGCCAATGTGAGAGCATTCAGGGGTGGGGCCTTTAAGAGGGAATTAGGCTGTGAATGGAATCAGGGGTCCTGATGCAGGGGCTGTGTGGAGGGAGTACGTTCACTTGTTGCCCTTCCACCTTCAGCCATGTGAGGACGCAGCAGCAAGGCACCATCATGAAAGCACAGACTGGAGCCGTCACCAGGCACGGAACCTGCTGGCACCTGGCTTCAGAGCTGCGGGTAGATACATTTCTGTCCTTTATGAATCACCCAGTCTCCGGGGTTGTGTGAGAGCAGCACAAAATGGACTGGGACAGCTGGAATGTCGGTTTGCATCAGCCCCCACCCACACACTCAGGGCGTGCCGCGGCGGCCATGCTGGGTGCCTTTCTGCAGGTGCCCAGGCACCAGGAGCACTGGCCCAGTCTCAAGGGGCGTTCATGTCAGGGAGGTGCCCTGGCTAGTGTCAGCTTCATCGCCGCCAGCATCAGGAAGTTCATCCCAACAAGCCTGGGCAAGAGAGGAGGTGGTGAGATCACCTCCTACCCGTCCAGAGACCCTCAGACTTTGGAGTAGAAATCTGAAGGACCTGAAGCTCCTGAAGTGAGAGGGGACAGAGTTAGGAGAAGGGAGGGCAGCCAGGAGGGCAGGGACGCAGGTGGTGGGATGGGGAGAGCCAGGCTGGCATTAGCAAGAGCTTCTTGATGTCCTTTTGGTCCAAGGGGGCCATGTTCTCTGAGGAAATGGGACTTGCTCCAGGGAAGAGGAGGAGCTCAGCATCTGCTGTTCCCTCTCCTGAACAGCTCCTGGGGAAAGTCTATCACCATCTTCTTGCCCCGCTCTGTGCCTTCATACAAGCGATTCTCTCCACCTGCGATGCCTTTCCTCTCCCTCCTGTGGCCAGTGTCCATGGGTTCTCTGAGAAGGAATAGGAAGTATTTTAAGGTAGACCTCCTTAACCTCCTCCCAGCTGGGTGGATCCCTCCCTCTGGGCCCTCACACATCTCAGTTCCCAAACGACCATTCACATGATAGTCTAAATTAGTGGATCCTTGGTGTGTGGTGTGTGCAGTTATAATGGGTTGCCTCAGCCTCCAACGCACCCTTCATTGCCTTCCTCTGTGATAATGCCCCTGGGCCCTGTACCCATTTCTCTCTTGCCAGCTGGCATGACGTTCAGCCTTGTGCAGAGGCAGGGGCCTCTCCCCGGTTCTGACACTTCTCTCTTTGCTTGTTTCTGGCTGCTGGGGGGACACGAGGGATACTCGGCGCTGTTCTCCCTTCAGCAAATGTTGTTGACAGTCACATCCCAGGTTACTGGCTTGCTGCTCCCTGAGGAGGGTTTGCCAGTGCCAGCCCATGCTCCCCTGTACCCAGCCTTGGTCTGCTGGGACCCAGTGGAAAGCCCACCACCCACCTTCTCCTGCTTGCCAGCCACAGTCACCAGCAGTGGACTTGCGCGGCTGTGCTCCAGAAGCAGAGCTGGGTGGAGGAGGGGCTCCACGCACAGATGAGAATATGAAGACACCTTCTAGAGGTTGTGGCAAACACAGGTGCCCTGACCCATGCCCCGCCTGCAGTCACAGCCCTTCCCACATGGAGGGTACTGTTGTCAATCTTTTTGGGGGCTGTGGACACTCTGCATCCCCATACCTGTGGCAGTCCTGGCGCACGGTAAGCTCTCGTAAGTGTGGCGAGTCACTGCTGAAAGAACTAACAAATAAACCTCCCACCACCAACCACAGGTAGCTGGGGCAGAACCAGGGAACTGCTGAAAGGAGGCTGGTGACCCCTGCCGTGACATGCCCGTCGTGCCCAGGACCCAGGCTCCCACAACTCCAGTCGTTCCTCTGTCCCAGATCCATTCAAAGTGAAGTGGGCTCCAGACAGGCTTCCCTAGGGGCCCTGGTCAGTGTCCATGAGGCCACCATGCCCCCGCTCACCATGGGACGTGAGAAAGGGCCTGGCCCGTGGACCAGGGCGGACGTAGGTCTGAGCCCCAGCTCAGTGGTCTGCTAGCTGTGTGAGCTTGCACAGTAGCTCTTCAAGTGTGGCTCTGGACGCGTGACATCAGCATCAGCATCACCCGGGAACCTGTTAGAGATGCACATTTTTGGCCCCAACCTCTTTCGACCAAGTCAGAAATTCTGCAGTCTATGTTTTCGTAAGTCCTCCAGGTGACTCTGATGCACTCTCAGGGTTGAGAACCATCGAGGGAGAGCCATTTAGCTGAACTCCTCCAGGCCTCGCCTGCACATGGTCACAGCCGTACCTTCTGCACACAGTCGGTGAGATGTGTGTGAAACACCAGGCACAAAGCAGAGTGAATTGCAGTGGTCGGAGCATACCTGAAGCACCAGGGCTGCCCCCTCCCTCCCCTCTCCTCCCCTGCCTCCTAGGAGTCGGAGGGCCCGTGGAAATGGTCTCCTCCTGCACATCTGTCGTGCTTTGACTGGGTGCTGGTCTGAGCAGAGGCTTTCCGAGTGAGCTGAGCAGGCGAGCCCGAGCATGGCCTGTCAGGAAGCAAACCCACAGGCTAGCAAGCCGTCCCTGGAGATGCCCCTGGGCTCCTTGAGGGGAATGGCTGAGTCCCTGCCTGTCCTTGGCAGGTCTGCAGTGGTGGGTGGCTCAGGCAGGTGCCCTGTTCACAACCAGTGCTGCTGGGGGTGAAGGCAACGAGTGGGTGAGCAGGGACAGCATGAGCCACGTGGCTGGGAGCTGGGCCAGCTCGCTCTGTGTGCATGTCGTTTCCATGTGTGCAGCAGAAATTGGCGTCTCTCCACAACGCTGATTTTAGTCTTTCTCACCTTTTCTTGCTCAGCTTAAAATAGGCCTCTCTTCAGGGACAAGGTAGCATTATATCAAGCCAAAGTGTGAGGGCGCAGGGAGACCCGCGAGGCAGGGCCCCCGAAGTCTTGGCGGTTTCTACCCAGCCTCTCGAAATTGACTTGAAGGTGTTTACCTGGCACATTGTTTTCTCCAACTTCCTACACTCTGCTACCCACACTCTGTCCTTCCTCAAGGCGGGCGTGCTCATCAGCTGACTCCATCTCTCCCTAATGGCAAGGCCTGACCTAGAAACGCAACTCAGATCCTGGCTTAAATGAGGCTGGGAAAGACGATGCCTGTAAGACCGACAAAGACAGTGCAAGGGGAGGTGACCGCCGCTGTGTCTGGGTGCAGGGCTCCCTTGTCCAGCTGACCCTAAGTCTGCATCAGCTCAAATGTAGTTCCCGGTTCCCCAGTGAGATTCCCACTCCTGCCTGGAGGGGAGACGTGCCTGCCTTTTGAATGAAGCGTTGCCCACTGGAGATAGTATCACAGGCAGAATTGTCATTTTTAGCCTTTTTACATGTTGCCAACTTTCAGACATACTATTCTATTTTATCCCTCCAAATTCCTCGAAAGCTGCTTCTATTTTGGAGCTCTTTATTCCCAGTGCTGGGTAATTTCTCCCTGGCTGTGTTTTTATTGTAGAAAATGGAAACCTGATGTGATGAACCCTCACTGAGTAGAAATCCTGGGGGGCTCGTAGTTAACCGGATAAGACATCTCACCCTGAGAAACAGTCCCAATTTCCTTTTAAAAATTCATTGTCTCTCTGAGATACAGACCTATTTCCTTGTCTTATTCCAGAATCAAAAGTTCTAATTTTGCAAAGAATAATTTTTGTCCAAATATGTTTTCTTCCTGGTGTTCCAGAGAGTCTGGGATAGCAAGAGTGCGGAGCTTTGGTCCTTGGATGGCTCTGGCTCTGATTCCATGATTCCTCCAGCAACCAGGGAACAATCATTGCTGGGCAGGGAATCCCTGCTTCCTCCCTGGGCTTCCAGCCTTCCCCCAGCAATCCTTTTTTTTTTTTTTTTTTTTTTGATAGAGTCTCACTCTGTCACCCAAGGGGGAGTGCCACCTCAAGGCACCACAACCTCCACCTCCTGGGTTCAAGCAATTCTCCTGCCTCAGCCTCTGGAGTAGCTGGAATTATAGGCGCCCGCACCATGCCCGGCTAACTTTTGTATTTTTTAGTAGAGATGGGGTTTCACCATGTTGGCCAAGCTGGTCTCGAACTCCTGACCTCAAGTGATCTGCCCATCTCATCATCCCAAAGAGCTGGGATTACAGGCATGAGCTACTGCACCTGGCCCCCAACACTCCTTCTTAAGACCCATTTGAAAATAATGACAAAAACCACAATTACTTTTGCACCAAGTTTAACCACGATTTACCAGTATGCAGTTACTGTGGCTTGAATATTGTTATCCATGCACGGCGCTTCTCTTAAAATTTGCTCCCATGCAATCAGAACACTTCTATAGGGCCTGTCTCCTTAGATAGACTTGACCATCCTTCTCTGCTCTCACATCTACTGCTTGGGGCGAGGGCAAGGGCTGGCCCCTGGGGATAGGCCGGACAGGCTCACCAGTTGGACAAATGGATTCAGGTCAGCTTTGTAGACTTGGCCTATTCCCACCCCTTGACACAGTGGGAAAGTCTTGCTTCCTGCCAGTTCTCCTCTGCCAAACCATATTCAGCATTTCCATTTTTATAAGAGAACCATGAATTCAAGGGTATTGGGCATAGTCTGAGCTACTAACAATGGGTTACTTTTCTTACTTTTGCCTATTATAGCTTGAGGGCAGAGCTCCTCCAATTAGACCCTCAAAGCAACGATGAATGAACAGCAGGCCAAGATTCCAGCATTCCCAGGCCTGGCCTAATGTCACCCTAGTCCTTGACCCTGCCTGCTGGACTTTAGGACATGAAGAGGTTAGACATGGATGAGGTTATAGAGGTGTATGCACGCCAGAAGATGGTGAGCATCCGGGCCACACTGAGGGGCTGGAGCACCCTGCAGTGCTGTGCATCTTAGAACGAGCCCACAGCCCACCTGCCCTGGAGCAGTCTGAGGGTTAACTGTGTTGGTTCTTGAACCCCATTCCGGGTCTGCTGAATCAGAATCTTTCTGAGCGGGGCCCAGGAACTTCCATTCTAGGAGGTTCTTGTGCATATTTCATTGATCGACATGTTAATTGAAGAATCTGAGCCAAGGGATAACATCATCAGATTGGCCACTTCGGTCATGTTTTGTGGGACGGATTTTAAAAGCTGGAGTCCAGACAAGCAATTGCTGTAGTGCTGCAGGTGACAGACCTTGACCAGCGGATCTCAATCGTCAGTGGCGGGGTAGAGTGAGACAAGGAGGCCAGGGCAAGTCTCTGGCTTGAGTGACCAAGTAGATAGAGGATAATTAGGGGATTCAGAAACAGGGGCTGAGTTGAGAGGCCTGTGGGATCTCCAGATGGGAGCAGCCCAGCAGGAAGTAGGATCCACAGGCCTGGATCTTAGGAGACAGTTGTGAGAAAGGATCCAAATAGGTGGGAAAGGAAATCCTTGGGGTGGATGCAATTTCTCAGGAAGAATGTGAGAGCAAAGAAAAGGCACTGAAGCCAAAAGCTTCAAGAACACCAACATGAAAGGTCTAGGCCGAAGGGAGGTTGCCCAGTGCTTGGGGGCTTATGTGGGAAAGCATGTTTTTGTGTGTCTGCTTCAGATACATTTATATTTCAACAGGACAGAACGTTTTGGTGGGTAGTAATCAGTCCATGGAGCTCCATTCAAGTATTGTCCCAGGGCCAGCTGTGGTGGCTCACGCCTGTAATCCCAGCACTTTGGGAGTCCAAGGCAGGTGGTTCACTTGAGGTCAGGAGTTCAAGATCAGCCTGGCCAACCTGGCGAAATCGTGTCTCTACAAAAAATACAAAAAAAAAAATAGCCGGGCATGGTGGTGCACGCCTCTAGTCCCAGCTACTCAGGAGGCTGAGTCAGGAGGATCACTTGAACCCAGGAGGCAGAGGTTGCAGTGAGCAGAGATTGTGCCTGTGCACTCCAGCCTGGGCGACAGAGCGATAATCCATCTAAAAAAAAGTATTATCCCAGGTTATTTAATAAATTTACTCAAAATTCACAATGAGATGTAGTCAGTAACCAGAGTTAAATGTTCTTGTTAGGGGTAGAGGGAGAGAGGACTGAGTTGGGTGGGAGAACATCTCTGCAATAGTAACAGTTGACATGACGTGGACATAGCCATATCCTCTTCACTGAGCCTCCAGTCCCTGCACACTGAGAAAGTGAAAAATGCTTTCAGCAAAATCGCCTCCAGAAAGAAATGTCGCCAGCTGACCTTTTCAGATGTGAGTATAAGACACATGAAAAAGATATTCTGCAAGGACAAAGAGGAAAGTGCTTTCTACACCTCGCATTTGAGTCGGGGCAGGGAGAGTATGTGCTTTAAATGTCTCTTGGCTGGGAATAAAATGGATTTTCCTCTTTCCCACTTTATGTGGATGTTGTTGGTAATAATTCACAAAGTATACTCCTGTTTATACTTCAGTTCCCCATGGTAAATGTTTAACCATAATTGCACCTTAAGAACAGCCGTTCTCAACCTTTTCTGCACCCAGAACCGGTTTCATGGAAGACAATTTTTCCATGGACTGAGGAGGAGGATGGTTTCACAATGACTCAAGCGTATTACATTTATTGTGCACTTTATTTCTATTATTGTTACATTCTAATATATAATGAAACAATTATACAGCTCACTAATGTAGAATCAGTGGGAGCCCTGAGCCTGTTTTCCTGCAACTAGACGGTCCCATCTGGGGGTGATGGAAGACAGTGACAGATCCTCAGGCATTGGAATCTCATAAAAAGCACCCAGCCTAGATCCCTCACGTGTGGAGTTCAGGATAGAGTTCTTGTGTGCTCTTGTGAGAATCGAATGCCGCCCCGATCTGACCGGAGGTGGTGCTCAGGCAGTAAGGTGAGCAATGGGGAGCGGCTGTAAATACAGATGAAGCTTTGCTGGCTCACCTGCCACTCACCACCTGCAGCCCAGTTCCTAACAGCCCACAGACCCATACCGGTCGGTGGCCCACGGGTTGGGGATGCCTGCCTAAGAAGAGTAAGAATTTATATGGAGTGCTTCGCCACGTGCCAGACCTTATTCTCAATGCATTATGTATATGAACCCAGTTGTTCTGCAAAACATGTCACGGGATAGGTGTTGTTATCCTTATTTTACAGAACAGCAAACAGAGGGCTGTGAGGTAAAATGGCTTAATCAAGGTCACCACACTAGTAAGTAGCCAGCCCTGGGTCCTGCCCAGCCGGTCTGGTTCCTGGGCCTACTCTCCTGCCTGTTGTTTTATACCATGTTTATAGGTCCTAGTGGTTATTAATAAATAAAACTCTTTGGATTGTACATGTACATTAAAATGTCTCAGAGGAAGCCAAAGGTAGTCAACAACTCCAATAACGCACTGACTGTAGCATTTATGATAAATAAGCAGTCAGTGAAGCAGAATAATTCATAAGTGTTCTTTCTTGCTATTAGAAGATTTGAATGCTATTAAATATGTACATTTCACTACACCATCTTATGCATATTTATCACCTTAGATGGTTTCACCTGTCTGCTTTTAGCTAGATTATATATTCTCTGAGGTTAAGAAGGACAAACTCCCAATATTTGGAGCCCTGGCACAGAAAGCCGGAGAAAGCCCAGGGATGCATTGTCATGACTGAGTCTGGTTACGCAGGGGAGCTCAGAAGAGCAGCTTTCAGTTCACAAAAATATTTTCAGTTCTTTTCCAAGTTGCCGGAGTTGGGAAACCTAAATCTAAAATATGTTTTGGGGCTGTTTATTTCTCTTTTTAGAAGATATTTAACTACATTTTTATAACTTGAAGAGAAATGTATCCATAAAGATACAATTCCGGTTGAAAGAATCCTATGGAATCCATAGCATTAAAAGCCTTTTAAAAATATATAAAGAAAATGACAAGATTTTTTCCTGAGCCAATCTCTGAACCAAAGGGCTGCAACTGAAGTTTCAGCGTGACCCAGAGTTTCTTCAGAATCTCTTCCCAGCACACTGAATACCCCCACTCCCACCGAGGGTGTTCTCAGCGACAACGCCGGCCTCCTGGACAATGACCTGGTGTTACGTGTTAAAGAATAAATGGTAGTGGTCAGAGCCCCTTTGCTGAAAGTCCCAAGAGAACTTCTGCTCCTGATCATGCAGAATTCAGCATTTTAGAACAACCCTCCAGCTGAGAAGAAATTAAAGAGGTAGATAAGATCTTTGAAGGCATTATTAGCTCTTGTTAGTGTGGTAACAAGATAATGATGAGTTACTAGGGAAAGATCTAGGAGCGAGACCGGAGGCCCAGGGAGAAGAGCCAGCAGCCAGGACCACTTTTCCACCTGAGGTCTGTGTGGGTTCTAGAGGAGCTGGATGAAAGGCGGGTGGCTGCCTGCGAGGCTGAGTGCACCCGCCATGGAGTGCAGAGCCCCCTGGCGCAGGGTGAGCCTGCGTGTGGCTGGTGGCCTGATGAACCCTCTTCCTTTTGGGTGCGATCATGGAAAAGCTGCACCCTCGGAAGCTAACTGAACCGAAGCAGACTGCTTTCAAGGAGACTGTGGTTCAGCCTCAAGCTTTCTCAATCTCTGAAATTGGAGGAGGTAACTCCAAAAGTTATCCTGTGTCTCTGAAATTGGAGGAAGGTATCTCCAAGGATAACTTGGAGCCATCCTCTGCATAGCTCCCAGCGTTATGCATCCTGAGATGCATGGCAGGAAGCAAGCTGAAATTCTCTCTGGAGGGAGGTGATATTGCCCTAGCCCTCAAATTGCTTTAACAAACGATGTTTCAAAAAGAATGTTCAGCACACAATGAGAAATAACAGGCAACAACAAGAAAAGGAAATGAGCTAAGAAAAAACAGGTAATAGAAACAGGCTTACAAGGACTCAAAACATGGAAGCTATTGGACACGGTCTTTAAAACATCTACGTGGCCGCGCGCGGTGGCTCACACCTGTCACCCCAGCACTTTGGGAGGCCGAGGCAGGCGGATCACCTGAGGTCAGGAGTTCCAGACCAGCCTGGCCAACATGGAGAAACCCCATCTCTACTAAAAATACAAAAAAATTAGCCAGGTGTGGTGGCGGGCACATGTAATCTCAGCTACTCGGGAGCCTGAGATAGGAAAATCGCTTGAACCTGAGAGGTGGAGGTTGCAGTGAGCCGAGACCATGCCATTGCACTTCAGCCTGGGCAACAAGAACAAAACTCTGTCTTAAAAAAATAAGAATAAAAATAAACATCCATGTATACATGTTTAAGATGACAAAGACAGTATTGAGAATTTTGGCAGAGAACTGGAACTATATATGCAAAAAAAGAATATTTCAGAACTGAAAAACAGATTCTACTTTTAAAACTCAATGGATGTGGCTGGGTGTGGTGGCTCACGCCTATAATCCCAGCACTCTGGGAAGTCGAGGTGGGTGGATCACGAGGTCAAGAGATCGAGACCATCCTGGCCAACATGGTGAAACCCTCTGTCTACTAAAGATACAAAAGTTAGCTGAATGTGGTGGTGCACGTCTGTAGTCCCAGCTACTCAGGAGGCTGAGGCAAGAGAATCGCTTGAACCTGGGAGGTGGAGGTTACAGTGATCTGAGATTGTGCCATTGCACTCCAGCCTGGCAACAGAGCAAGACTCCGTCTAAAATAAATAAATAAATCTAAAAATAGTTATTGAACTTGTAGACTGATGAAAAACACCCAGAATGAAACATGGAGAGAAAAAATACAGGAGACAGAATGTTAAATTAAATTAAATTTGGGCTGAGGCTGACTCCTTTCTTAAGTCCCTACATAAAAAATTGCAACCTAACTTAGTATGTAAACAAACTTGCAACTAACTTAGGAGCATTTCATAACAAACAGCTGGGTGTCAGCCAATACCTTCAGCCAGTCACAGGCAGCCAACTGATCAGGCCACTTTCAAATAAGGCAAGTGCCAAGCCATCAGCAATCAAACTGTTACCGTAACTCACTTGGGGTTTTCTGTCTATAGAGATTCCCTGCTGACACTGCAGAGTGAGCTCCCTGAACCTCCTCACGTTCTGAGGGCTGCCCAGTTCACAACGAAGCAAATCATTCTTTGCTCAGTGAAACTCTGTGAAATGGATCAAAAGTTTTTCTTTTTAACAAGAGTAAGAGATAGAGAGGATATAGTAAGAGAATCCAACATACATATACTTGGAATTCCAGGAAAGGAGAATGAAAATGAAGCAGAGACAGTATCTAAAGAATGGCTGAGAACTTGACAAAAATGCTGAAAAATATTAAGCCACATATTTAAGAAGTTCTACAACGTCTAAGCCAAAAACATTTAAAATATATGTATAATATTCATGCATATATGTATCACCTCCATATCTATGTGCATTATAGTAAAAATGCTAAATAATGAAAACAAGAGACAAAGAGAAAATCTAAAATGCAGCTTGAGGGAGTAAAACAAACAAACAAACAAACAAGAAACAATTACCTTCCAAAGAGTAACAACTAGACTTAAATCTGACTCTCAACAAAAACAACAGAGGTTAGAGGACAATGGAAAGAAAATAAGAGCCAGCCTCTATCCGATGGAAATGACCTTCAAGAATGAATTCAAAATAGAAATGCTTTTGGCCAGCCACAGTGGTTCACACCTGTAATCCCAGCACTTTGGGACACTGAGGGAGACAGATCACCTGAGGTCAAGAGTTCAAGACCAGCCTGACCAATATGGTGAAACCCTATCTCTACTAAAAATCAAAGGTTGGCTGGGCATGGTGGTGCACACCTGTAATCCTAGCTAGGTTGAGGCAGGAGAATCGCTTGAACCCAGGTGGTGGAAGTTGCAGTGAGCTGAGATCGTGCCACTGCACTCCAGTCCGGGCCACAGAGTGAGACCCTGTCTCCAAAAAATAAAATAAAATAAAATAAAAATAAAATAGAAACATTTTCAAATAAACAGAAACTAAGATAATTCATTAATAGCGGACCCATACTAAAGGACTTTCTAAGAAGATGTTGTCCCTTGCAAAAGGAAATGATCCAAAGTGGAAGCTCAAAGATAGACCAACTATAAAGGAAAAATTGGATAAATCTAAATACTTTAAAGTGAAGACTTTGTTGCTTGAGAGATCTCACTAAGAGAGTGAAAAGATCAGCCACAGACTGGGAGAAGATACTCTCAACACATGAAATGAACAAAAGGTGCCTATCCTTCCTTACATATTCTTAGGCAAAGCACTCCTTGAAATTAAGAAAAAAGACAAACAGTGAAAAAATGAGTAACAGGCAACTCACCGAACTTGTAGACTGATGAAAAATACCCAGAAGAAAACATGGAAAGATAAAACAATGTAAAATACAGAAGAGAGTATGTTAAATTAAATTAAATTAAACAATTAGCGATGGAAGTGGAAAGGGCAATACGAAGGGTTTTCTGGGTGTGAGAATATTTCTGTTGATCTGGATGATGGCCACATGGGTGTTCACTTTGGAATAAGCCTTACTTGGCACTTTCTCAACATATTATATTCTATAATACAGAAGTTTTTACAAAAAAGGGTGACTCTGGAAAAAAAGGATAAATACTGGGTTGTGGGAGGGGTTAGAAAGATGAGCTGTTGGAAAAACACACAAAGAACTTCAATTGTCCTAGCTAATGTGCTTGTTTTAAATTGAGTCATAACTTCATAGTATTCAGTTACTTACACTTTATAGTTTAACAAGCATGCAAATTGCTTCCAGTTATTTGGCTGTTTTAATTTAAAAATTATTTTTAAAAAGACAAAATGTTAGAAATACATAGAGTCATTTATACCCACCCATAAGTGGTTCAAGATGAAAAAGCCAGCAAACTCTGTTCCCTAATCCAAACCCTTAAGAAGCAAGGGGAAATTGGATGATGTTCTGCTGAGGCCTCAATCAGGTGGACCGATCTCCACCCAAACTCATAGAAACAGACCAGGAGACAGAATGCATGTGGATTCTAAAGGTTTCTTGTTTTTTTTTTTTTTTTTCTGCAGAGCCTGAGGCCTGAGGTAAGCCCTGAAAAAATTACTGGAGAAATAAGTCAAGTACGTTCGGGATTAGAATCTGAACCCCCAAATTCCCCTCCAAGGGAATGCCCTTTGGGCTGCTGAGAAGGCAGCGGAACTCCCCAGACAGACGCAGCAGACACCGTGGACCTAGCCATGAAATCTGCTGAAGTCCAGGGAGTTCTTGCTCTTCTCCCCAGCTGAGGTCTCAAGCACCTTTTCCTGGCTGCTTTGACTCTCCCTACCTCCTTGGCTGTAACACTTTCGGGTCCCTGACCTGCAAATGGATTAGTTTTTCATAGCTGCTGTAACAAACTTAGCGGTTTTAAAAACACATGTTTATTGTCTTGCAGTTCTAAATTTCGTAAGTATAACATGAGTCTCACTGGGCTAAAATCAGGTTGTCCACTGGCTGTGTGTTCCTTTCTGTACTGTCTAGGGGGAAATTTATTTTCTTGCCTTTACCACTTTCTAGAAGCTGCCCACATTCCTGGGCTCATGGTAGTTCTTTCCACATCTTCAAAGCCAGCAATAGCAAGTGGAGTCCTTCAACACTTTAACCTGGATTCCAGTTCACATCTCCTTCTCTGTCTTTTTCTGCCTCTCTCTTCCACTTTTAGGAATCCTTGTGATGACATTGGGCCCATGAATAATCTCCCTATTTTAAAACGAACTGATTTGCAGCCTTGATTCCTCTCTCTGCCACGTAACCTAACATATTCACAGGTTCTGAGCATTAGAACATCGACATCTTTGGGGGCTATGATTCTTCCAGCAACAGTGCCTCACTACTAGCTGACCAGCCTTGCCTGCTCAACACAGCTTCCAGTCAGCTGTGTGCGTGAGTGCGTGCTTGTGTGTGTGCGTGACAGCATGTGTGTGTGCTTGTGGGCGTGTGTATGTATGTGTGCATCTGTGCATGCATGTGCACATGTGTGGTGCATGCGTGGGTGTGAGTGTCCGTGTGTGCGTGTGTGTGCATGTGTATGTGTGTATCTGTGCATGCATGTGCATCTGCGGTGCATGCGTGGGTGCAAGTGTATGTGTGTGCATGTGTGTCCATGCTTGTGTGTGTGCATGCATGTGTGTGTGCACGTGTGCATGTGTGGGCATGTGTGTGCGCATGCATGTGCCTGTGTGTGCGTGTGTCTGGGTGTGCATGTGCACGTGTGCATGTGTGTGCATGTGCGTGTGTGTGCGTGTGTGCGTGTCCGTGTGTGTGCATGTGTGAATCCATGTGTGCATGTGTCTGTGCATGTGTCTGTGCTTATGTGCACATGTGTGCATGTGCGTGTGTCCCCATGTGTGCCTGTGCGTGTGTGCGTGTGTGCGCGTGTGTGCGTGTGCGCGCGCGCGTGTGTGCGTGCGTGTGTGTGTGCGCGTGCGCGTGTGTGTGTGCATGCACATGGGCATATCATTCAAATTTGAATTGGTAGCCACTGATTGTCAGACATGAGGAAAATTTCTGACATAGGTAACAGAAACAAAAACAGATGCAAAGGAAATTAAGGGATACAAATGCAGGGGACAGAATAATAGTAATAATTCCCTCTCATATCTGAGAAAGGTACTGCCTGGATCCATTAAACAAAACAAGAACATAGAAAAGAACATTCCAAGATCAAGAAAGAATTCTTGGAAATTAAAAATATAGAAGACGTAAACAAATTCCATATCAGGTTGTTTCATAAATGAGTAAATATCCCAGAAAGTAAAACAAAATGTCAGACATGGACAATAGGAAAGAAAAGATAAGAGAAACTGAGGATCAATATACATTCAGTGGCCCATGAGTTTCCAGCATCCAATTAAGCTGATGTTCAGAAGGCTCACTGAGAAGAAAATACCAAGGAAAGAATTCTGTAAATCCCCAGAACTGGAGACCGATTGACGGGGCCACTGAGTGCCCAGCACTATTAATGCAAAAAGACCCACGCAAAGAAACATCATCACTAAAACACAGAAACACCAGGAGAAAAGAGATCTAAGAGTTTCCAAAGGGAAAGTAGTTCACATGTGAGGATCAACAAACAGAATGGCATCAGACTTGTCCACAGGTAGATTTGCTGCAGAAGACAAAAAGGAGTATCATCAAAATTATGTGGGAAAATGATTTTCAGACTAGGGTTCTGTATTAAGCCAAACCATCAAAGAATGTAAGAGCAGCGGGGTGAAAAGGTATGTTCAGACATGAAAGGTTACAAAAATTACTTCCCTTGCACCTTTCCCACTATAAAGAGGGAATGACATAAGACAGAGGAAAACGGGATCCAGGAAACCAGGGATTCCTCTCCAGAGAGGTAAAGGGAACCCCACAGCTATCCCAGCTGTGACTCAGGCCCAGAGAAGAGCTACTCTAGATTTGGCAGGAGGGAGAGCACTCCAGGAGAGAGCTCTCTTACCTGCCTCTTAGAAGAAGAACACAAAGAAACAGAGATCCCTGATATTGGCGGAAATGTACACTTCCGCAGCAGAGGCTGAGGATGGAGGAATTGGCACAGAGCAAATACTGACTATTGATTAAAGGGTTCTGGACTAACTAGCACAGGAAAATGGGGCTGGGGAAGCCTGTGTGTGTTGGCGGGATGTGGAGGGCAGTGGCCTGCTTTAGCGAAGAGTGTTATCCTCTTCCTCCTTATTAGGAAGTCAGTACAGATCGTCTAACATGGAAAAATCTAGAACTAGCACATTATCTAGACATAGGGTGGTAAATACCAGAAGACACATCCAAAAGAGTTTGAAAAGTTTGTCTCTGAGCAATAGAAAGTGAGAAATGGGAGCTTCTGTTTTATCATAAGCCTTGTGATTTGATTTGATTTGACTTTTAAAACTAATTACTTGTATTATTTTCATGGCAGAAAAGCTGTGCTACAGATGGTGGCAGTGCTGGTGTGAAAATCTTCAATCCTATGGTGGTTTGGACTAATTCTCACATCCCACTGGCCATGACCTTACCTTCCACTGTGCAGTATTTCACTCTTCTCAGAGCATTTTCTCACAGGTTACTGGATGTGTTCCTCAACAGCCCTGTGGGAGTCATGACACAGTTACTATCCCCATTTTACAGATAGGGCATAGAGGCTTTGAAAAGAAGTAACTTACCAAAGTCACATGGTCAGCTTCCTCAATTCCATGTGGAATCCAGCAGGTACAAACAGAAGAGTCACATGGCTCTTAATAAGGAAGCTATGACCAAAACCAAAAATTTCTGACACCTAGTCCAGGTTATTTTTAACTACATGACGTATCCTGAAGTGTTTTGTTTTTTGTTTTTTGTTTGTTTTGTTTTTTAGATGGAGTTTCGCTCTTGTCATACAGGCTGGAGTGCAGTAGCACCATCTTGGCTCACTGCAACCTCCGCCTCCTAGGTTCAAGCAATTCTCCTGCCTCTGCCTCCTGAGTAGCTGGGATTACAGGCACCCGCCACCACGCACAGCTAATTTTTGTATTTTTAGTAGAGACAGGGTTTCCCATGTTGTTCAGGCTGGTCTCGAACTCCAGACCTCAGGTGATCCACCCACCTCAGACTCTCAACGTGCTGGGATTATAGGTGTGAGTCACCGCGCCAGGCCCCTGAAATTGTTCTGAGGAGTTGCTCTGTGAATAAAGTGTTCTGTGATCCCTACTGTATGCTTCCTCTGAGAAAGTACTATGGGGTAGTGTGGATATCTAAGAAATTAATTACGCAGTTCAAAGCCATCCAGTTTAATCCCTTATTTTCTAAACCTATGGGATCATGCCACCTTCTGGGGGAGGGGTGGTTTGGAGAGATTCCCATTAACAATGAAGTTCCATGAAGCAAAACTGGGATGATTCTGACTGGGGCCAGGTTCAAGCCCAGAACCAGTGAGCAGAAGTGGCAGGTCCTAGAAGGGAGCCTGGAGAGATCGATCTTCCCCAGGAACAGTGGCTCCTAATGTGCGGATGAAATGGAATCACCTGGGAAATTCTGTTGGCAATACACATTCCAGGGTCCATGAAGACACAATGGCTTTGGTGGAGCAAGCCTGGGAATCTGTATTTTTGAAAAGCTCTGTGTGGGCCTCGGAAGCGTCCAGGTTTGGAAACTCTGCTGGGGCTCTGAAGCCCTGCCTGGACTTAGCATCTGAAACTGAAAAGCCAGGGTCTAGATGCTTCCTACCGTTTTCTAAAAATGTCAATAAACAATACTTGAGAATTTAAAAACATGAAATCATCCTTAGAAATCATGGAGTCTCATAATGAAAGCACACCGCCGCTTGAGTTCTTCCGATTTTTATCCAACCTGTTCATCTTAGCCTTCTTTTTTTCAGGGCAACTTCCAAAAAAAAAAAAAAAAAAAAAAAAAAAAAAAAAAAGGCAGTGTATTAGCTGTCCTGATCAGCGTCCAGCATTTGCTGCCTGGTCACTGCCCTTAGAACTACCCTTGTAAAAGTGGGGTGAAAAGAGATGAGGCAGAATCACACTGAGTCGCCTGTTCCATCCCCTATCCTATCTTACTGGGAAGCTCAGTGAATTTTTCCAATCACCAGCAACACTGGTGAGGAAAAAGCGTGTCACTAGCACCATCTGGCGGCTTCTTAAAAATACCAATTTCTATGCAGTAGGCATGTTGAGTCTTCACACATGAAGGGACTCCTTGTGGTTACAAAGGACATTCCTTTCCTTTCCAAAGGCTGAGCTTAGGCAAAATAATAAAATTTGTTAAAGTGACTGTTTCCAGCGACCACTTCCTTTCTCAGCTTTATGTATGGGTACATGTATTACACAAACATATGTGAGTGCATGCCATGTATCAAGCTCTCATGGAGCTTATGAGCTAGCGAAGGGATAGAGACAATAGATAAACCAATAAATAAAAATAACTTCTGAATGAGAAGTTCTGTTTGGAAAATGAAGAGGGTTAGGTGATCAAGTGACTATATCAAACTGGGTCATCAAGGCAGGCCTCTGACGCAAGACACAGAGGAGGAGCAGCCTTGCCTGGCTAGGAAAAGTGCTCGAGGCAGAGGGCACGGCTTGCACGGGAACCTGGAAGAGGAGATGAAATCAGAGAGGCGGATCTCACAGGCCAAAGTGAACCATTTGGATTTAATTTAAGGCTCCTGGAAGTCTTTGGAGGGGCAGGTGCCAAGAGGAGCGAGAGGGGAGAACGGTGCCCCAGTGGGGAAGAGTTGTGTGCGCTGGGCAGCTGGGCAGGGAGCTCCCCTCCAGGCACCACAGGCCATTTCCTTATGGCTCCACGAACATCACACAACCTTAGGTTTGGGAGGGACTTCCAGGTTTGCTCCAATTACCCATTCTGTGTCTCCATCCCCCTACAACACCCTTGCTTGATGGTCACCCATCTCTGATTGCTTCTACTGCTCAACGTCCATCAGAACAAGCCTAAGTCACTTTCTTCTGTGAGCCCTGCTTATATCTGGGCTGGCTCTCATGCTTTTCCTTTCCCTCCCAAGCCTCCTCTTTCACTGCCACATGAGTTATAGGTTAGCTGCATGTGCTGCTGAGGAGCTCGAGAGGTGCCAGACGAGCGTGTCAGGTGCCTCACTGGACAAAACGGACGGCTTTGGACTAGCAGTCAGTCACATTCTCTAAGGTAGGAAACCAAAGGTGCCCTTTGTTGCAAGAGGCAATCATCCCAGAAAGCCAAGGAGATGACCCAAGAGTGGGAGAGGACATTGTTAGGGAACGCACATTTGTAATTAGTGTAGCAAAGTATTTTTTGAGTCCAATGTTGGATGCTTTTTCCTAGCCTCAAGGAAGCTACGCCTGCATGTTTTAGCTTTTTAGAGAAGGGTCATAAAAATAAGAGAGCCAGTATAGCCTTTAGGAACCTAATAATTACAAAACACTGGTAGGAACAGAACCATCTCTCACCATAATCAAAGTAAAATACTTGCAAAGTGGTACCAAGAGGAACACTCCGGAAGGGGGGTATCTCTATTGCCGGACCAGGCAACCGTGAAATCCTGTCATGGCCACTCCTTTCAGAGGGTTATTGTGGCTCCTGGGATTCAAGGGCATGTGGGGTATTGGGAGTCCAGTAACTTCATAGGGTCTAGGTAACATCACTGTTGTCTTCTCTAAAACTCATGGAACTTAGAGAAGCAGATCATGCAGGAACTCACTCACTCACATTTTCCTAGATTTTCCTATCTTAGTACATAGGTCCTACATGCTTGTTGAAAACGATCCAAACCTTCATTCTTCCTTCTCTTCCAGAGTTGCTGTGGCCTGGAAGAGAGTTCCCATTACACCTTCTCAGTTCCACACCCTAAGATGCTTTGTAGGGTAGATATGAGTATGGGAAAAAAGTATTTCCTGGACACCTAGAACATCACTCTTCCTCTCCTGCAATTAACCCCCTTCCCCACTTTCCAAGCACTGCTCGAAACTGATCTCCTTTTATGACTAGTTCTACCAGTGTTTAGTCACTCTGGCAGCTGCATTTTAGATCATGTAAGCCTACTTGTCTTTGCTTCTGTAACCAGCAACCAAAACCAGTAGTCCAGGTGCTTATAACATATGAAAGTAAACCAAAGAAATGATGGGATTCATCCTTGTTACTGAAGTAAGATGCCCTGTTATATTTCAACACTCAGTACAAAGGGGTTCCCAGCCCCTGCCTTTTACAAGAACTATCATCACGTAATTAGCTTCAGTTTTTCGTATCTTATCAATTCTGGGCAACGGTATAGCAATGTTTTTAACAGCAGTAGTGAACGATGCTTACTATAGTGCCAGTTGTTGTGAGTTCTTGCATCTGTTAACTCATTTCTTTCTCATGACCCACAAGTTTGCAGATGAAACCAAGGCTTACAAAGGTTCAACGCTCTGCCCAGTGACATCCAGTGAGTAATCTGTGTGGAGCTGAAAGTCACCTGCACATGGATACTAGGGACCATCAGCTCACTCCGTCAGGAAAGGTTGGTGCACATATTATGCTATAGCATTCTTTCAGGCACTAGGATATAAATGAACAAGACAAAGCTCTTGTCCTCTTGGAGTTCACATTCCAGAGAAACTATAGATAAAAAATAAATAACATAAAGCAAGCAAGGGGATAAGAGTAATGACATGCTACATGAGATAGGATGGTCAAGGAAAGTCTTCTCTAAGGGGGTGGTGTTTGAGCAAAGACTTGAAGTGGGGGAGCGAGCCACATAGACACCTGGGGCCTACGCACCCCAGGGGGAGGAGTGTCAGTCGGCACGAAGGCTGAGGTGGAAGTGGACTTGGCATGTTTATGGGAGGACGAGGAGGCTGATGAGGCAGCAGTGACAAGGCAGAGAGAGGGAGGATGGCTGTACTTGACTCTCAGCAGCATTCATTGAACACCCCCTGCCCCTTTGCATATCTTCCATATCTCTGCAGCTGGAGCAAGACACACCCTCTCTTTATTTCCAGAAGCTTCTTCTCCAATATATGGTTAGAAGCTCGTGGATACAGGACCAACCTTTTGCTAACATTATGAGGTCTCAAGAGTGACACCTCATCTGGCAACCTATGCTGCCCCTCAATTTCTTTTGCTCTATAAACTGCTAGTCCTTAAGCTTGTCTTGGGGGCTATAATTGTTGCTCTCTGCTGCAGGAAGCTAAAGCACTCTTCTTCCGCATGCTGCTGCCCTTGTCAGTGACAGCTGTCGTGGGAGAACCTGAGTCGAGAGTGGAGTGGGAGGTAGACCTCCATGCTGTGCACTGCTCCCAGCTCTGCTCTCCTTCCAGACAGGTGGTCTACTGCCTTTAACTCGCACCTTGCTTGTACTGGCACGGCCTTGAGACTCATTCTATCTGATGAGCTGTGAGCAGGAATGACGTGTGTGACTTCTGGACCACATTTTAACTACTCATGGCAAGCTCCTCCAGTGTTCTCCTCCCATGCCACACCATCCCAGGAATTCAGTCTTAGGTGATGGGGGTAAGGGATGCCAATGGCTGCTCAGAGGACTGTTACCCAGGAAGGTTGCCTGGACCTGCAGCAGGTTTGCCTTGAGCAGGAAAAACACCTCTTTTTATGTCTATGGCATTGAGATTTTGGTTGTGTTACTACAGCATAACCCTAGCCTTACCTGACTAATGGGAGGAGTTGCACTCCCTGCAAATCAACAACACAGTGTCTTAGCCTCGCAGGCACAACTGTGTTAGGGGTTCATGATCTTTGAGGATACACAGTGGGCATGCAGTAAAACAGTGATAAAAACTCCAGGCTCCGGGGTCATAGAGCCTGGGCCTGAATCCCACTTAACCTCGGAGATAGACACTCAGGCACATTACTGAAAACTTTCTAGGCTTGATTTACCTGTAAAGTGGCAATAAAAGAAAAAAATGTTACCTCACATAATTGTTAGAATGAGTTAATATTAATATATGCAAAATACTTAGGATAGCCTGGTACATGATAATCGATCAATAAATTTTTAATGATATTAGCTACTATCAGTGCAATTGCTATGCTCTTTTCTCTGGAAATGCATTTTGCTTTAACTGATCTTGAACCAGGAAAATGTATGTGTTTAAGAATAATGAGGCCAGGGCCAGTGGCTCATACCTGTAATCCCAGCACTTTGGGAGGCTGAGGCAGGCAGATCACTTGAAGTCAGGAGTTCAAGACCAGCCTGGCTGACATGGCAAAACCCCATCTCTACTAAAAAATACAAAAGTTAGCCAGGCGTGGTGGCACACACCTGTAGACCCAGCTACTTAGGATGCTGAGGCAGGAGAATCACTTGAACCTGGGGGCAGAGGTTGCAATGAGCCGAGATCGTGCCACTGCACTCCAGCCTGGGTGACAGAGCAAGACTCTGTCTCAAAAAACAAAACAAAACTTCATTATTCACCAAGTTTTACTATCCAGAAATGGAGAGCCAGTCAAATCCATCTCTCTTTAGCAACTGTTTTGTAAAATACGAGGCCTGTTTCCCCCATTACTTCTTTTACAGAAATTCACCATGTTGCTTCTACTCCTGCCATCTCGTGTATCGAATGAGCCTATGAGTAACTAGGGCAATACAAGAAAGCGATACCCGCAGAAGGCACCACCACTAGCAGAGAAGGTGAGGCTCACAGAGGTTCCTGAGACCACTTCCCTGAACTGGAAAGTTGACAGATGGAATAGATAGCCTAGCACTAGACATTGTTCTGAAATGTAGACACAGTTCAGTAGTCATAATTGGTGCTATCTGGATAACGGTTTTCAGCGAATAATCCCACAAGATTTTTTGGTCGTTATTCAGACTTCATGGTAAGCAAGGACCTTCTCCACTACTACATCATGCTATAGGATTCCCTGTGAAGTCCCATTTTAACTGCCAAGGCTCTCTTTCTGCGAGATCCAACCATGGGAGAACTTCCTGGTTATTTTTTCAGAAAGGTTGACCCTTAATAAATTCTTAATGATACAATTGAAAGTGGTTAAACGTTTAATGACACCAGCATAATATAGCCCTCTTGCCTTCTATTGCAGCATGGTCTTGCACTATTTCAAAGTAAAAGTTCTGGGTAACTTTTATTTGGCACTTGCTCTCCTGCTAAGCCCTGTACAAACATCTATTATCTAATTGAATCCTCACAGCAACCCTTCATAGGTACTATTATTCCCACTTTAGAGATCAGGAAGTCATGGCTTCATCAGAGTTTTAGAAATAATTTTAGAGGGTTTAGTGGGTCAGTAGAGGTTTTAGAGTTAGTCGCAGTTCAGAGTCAACCAGCCAACACTAAAGTCTGCTCTGAGTCCGTGTGTGCAGGAGTGACTTTCAGCTCCACACGGATTAGTCACTGGATGCCACTGGGCAGAGCGTTGAACCTTTGCATGCCTTGGTTTCATCTACGAACTGATGGGTTATGAGAAATAAATGAGTTAACAGATGCAAAAGGCTCACAACTGGCACTATAGTAAGCATAGCTCGTTACTGCTGTTAAAAACATTGCTATACCGTTGCCCAGAATTGATAAACTATGAAAAAACTTAAGCTAATTACGTGACGATAATTCTTGTAAAAGTTTTGGTGAGAAAAGAAGGAACATCACTTGGTCCTATGAGCTATTTGTTTTCCATGAGTGAAGTATTTGATTTTTTTGAGTTTTTTTTTTTTTTGTTGTTGTTGTTTTTGAGACAGAGTTTCCCTCTGTCGCCCAGGCTGGAGTGCAGTGGCACAAACTCAGCTCACTGCAGCCTCTGCCTCCCAGGTTCAAGCGACTCTCCTGCCTCAGCCTCCCAAGTAGCTGGGAGTACAGGTGTGCTACCACACCCAGCTAATTTTTGCATTTTTAGCACACAGGGTTTCACCATGTTGGCCAGGGTGGTCTTGAACTCCTGACCTCAGGTGATCCACCCACCTTGGCCTCCCAAAGTGCTGGGATTACAGGCATGAGCCACCACACCCAGCCAGAGTGCAGTATTTGAAAAAGTTAGCTGTCAAAAAGCAAATATGAATTAGCTACACTTCCCTAACCAGACCAAATGTCTTAACAATATTATATAAGCATATAATAGGAGGCATTCAGTCAGCAGTATTTTACCTCCTTTTTAAAGAACGCTGCATTTTCTATAGTTTGTTCAGTTCAATTAGTTTTAATTCTTGCATGCCATTGTTACAAATGAGTCTGGGGCTTAATAGTTATACCAAGAGGAGAGAGAAATTAATGATACATTTCTGTTGCCAAAGTGAAGGGGAACCAAAGTGTGAATGGGAAAAGGTGGTAACCTCAATGAAGAAGAGACGGCTCCCTCTGCAAGCACATTAAATATGCTGCCTAGATCTGTATTTCTCAGCCATGTGCAACAGGATTACATGGCGTGGGTACCAAAACTATATTTGTAAGTCCAATCCCAGACCCAATGGATCAGACCATCTGGTGGTTGCTCAAGAATCTTAACTAGCTTTCCAGGTGTTCTAAATGGATTCTGAAGTTTGAGAACTACTGGCTGAGTTTAAAACATCACTAGTGGCTGAGAAATCTAGGATGCTTTTCAAAATGTTTTAGAGAATTAAGAACATGAATTGCAAATGACTCGGTGACAGCTGACGCTGTTTTGTCTGCATGATATTCTGGTTTCTTAATTGTGGATGTTCAAACTGTCTTCAAGCCTAGCATTCTCCTGCGAGGAGAAACGCTCTGCAGTTAACAGAAATGCTGTTGCATCTAATCACATCGCTTTCTCGCAGACTGTCAAATGCAGGGTGAACTCCTAGCGCTTTTGCTTCATTCTCCCTTCTGAGCATCTTATACATGAACATCTTCTTTCTGAGACTCAGCTATCCAAGTCCTTTGCTAGGAGAAAAGAGCCTCGGAGTAACAAAAAGTAGACAACGCAAAGGCCACACGATTCAGGATAACCTTTCAGGACTCCAGTTTAGAACTACTTTTGCTCCCCAGATTAGAATTACAAAGAGAAAAAGGAAGAGGAGGGTTTATAGGTAGTTCCTAGACAGTAACAAAAAGTGACAGCAGCAAAGACATACGAAACTGAAAAAAAGGGGTACAAAAATATAAAAAGAACTGGTGTTAAACCACTTGGTGTAAACGCAAATCTTCTCTCAGTGTGCCCTGAGGACATCCCTAAGTTGTGTGTGGTGCAGTCATCTACTGACAAACATGATGAGACTACACTGACAGCAACATTTGTGGTTGGAAATATATTCTGAAAGTATTTTGATTAGTGTCTAAAATAAAATTAAACCTTATACTTTTTCAGAGGTGCACTATCAACTGTATGAAAAACATGACCAACTAAAATGTCTTATTTCTGGTGTTTCCAGATGCCCAAGGTTTTACTGGATGGGGAGTCAGTGTTACTTTAAAATATGCCTCTTCCTGTACAATCACAACTAAAATCTCAATCACCACGAATGTATGTGTTACTGATTCCTCAGTGATACACATTTTAAGAGGTAGGTACTGTATTTTTGTCAGTATAAAGTAAGTTTGGTGACGAAATAGTTGGCATGGAAAGCAGAGTCCTGACAATTGAGAAGACCCAGTGGAGCTGTGGTTGTATCTTTTCTTTCATCCCATCTGAGCAGTTTCCAAGGGAACACTTATTCAGATCTGAGGATGCTTACTGAAGCAGATGTTGTATCTTTGCTGACGTCTGGAGTGTGCTATGCAGGCACAGAAAAGATGGTTGACTTACTAGGGCCATCTGGAATAAACAGACAACTTTCCCTATTGCTGGCAAGAAAAAAAAAATAGGGCCTAACACCTTAAAATGAAGAATGATTTGCAATTTGACTCTCAGTAGGAAAAGCAATATTCAAGAGCTGAATACTCAGGGTCCTCCCTGCCTCACCTTCAAGTCCTGGTTGATACTTAAGTATTTATTTTGACAACTGTGGCAGCAGAAGAAACTCTGGAGCCCTGCTGGGCAGCTGGGTCACTTGCAGTACTTGGTTCACATCTACAGCCACTGTCTCACTGACACTTGATCTCGGGTTTGCTGCGAGCAGGTGGCCTCATCTGGGGCATGATGATTTCATGGTCATTTCACTGTTAAGAGAAAACAGGATGTCCAAGAGGTTTCCTTGGAATCTGTAAAAATATGGTTTTATTCAGAATTCCCTTTGAAGGATCCTGAGATAAGCTGATTCAGTTTCCTGAGAAGTGCACACTCGGGAACCAGGCTGCAAGAGCAGAGCGTGGACTCCTTCAGGAGCAGGAAGCAACAAGTCAGCCCAGACTCTCCAGGATGGATCAAGAGGCCTCCACCACTCTACAGGGAACAGTGTTTGACTTGGGGGAAACGTGGCCAGGCGGCAAAAGGTGGCAAATAGATAACAACAGGAGACACTTAACCCCTTTCCTCAAATAATGTACCACTGGGCTTAATAGGATGTGTCATAAAAACATGTGTCCTTTGGTCCTAATTCCCCAAATCAATTACCCCCACTATTTCATTATAATTCACATTAGGTCAAAAAGGAAACACATACACAAAGCAGTCTGTTTTAACCTGAAATAATTCTGTTGATATTCGAATCGCTTTCAGTGGGACATTTGCTTTAAACCACAAGATATCTCCATCTCCAGGTACAAAAAATCCCTTTTTCCCTCCCCTGCCACCCCCCACCCCACCCCACAACCAAAGAAACAAACAAAACCCAAACCCACAACTCAGCTTCAAATAAGTTTGCAAGAAATGAGACTCTAAATATTTACATATGGGGCAAGAAATAAATCACAAAACTATTTACAAAAATACACAAGCTTATATGCATTAACAATTTACACCAGTTCACAAAAATATTAAGACATAAAAAAACACTATATAAATTAAAATTAAAAACTCAAAAGTATGATCTAAGACTTCCTAGGATGCTTCTCTCATGCAGGTCATGGTTGAAAAATCAGGTTTTGCTATTCAGAATCTAAACTGTAAAACCATTTTTATTCTTTGAACATTAACAGTACTAATCAGATAAGGAAAAACCCTCTGTGCACACTGACATTATCTTGCACACGTTATAATACACCATTCCTGACATTTCTGTAACACACAGTGCTGAAAATCACATGCCTCTAACCATGTGGAAGAAGTAACTCTCTGACATACTTTTACTTTCATTATTACTTTCTTACACATTCTGCTCAAGCAATACTTTGCCAACATACGAAATGGGTGACTGACAGGGCTGAAAACAGAGAAATGAACTTTGCAGGCTCCTTCTTTAACTAAAGGGGCAAATTTCAAATTTACATCGTTTGCATCTATTACTGCTCCAAATGTGGTAACCTACTCCTCTGTCTCCACTCACGTTAGTAACAGTCCCTCCTCTCTACAGAATTAGTCCTAGAATTTTTCAACCTGACCCTAAATTTTAAAAAATGCTTTGCCATTGTAAGAAACATGCAGGCCCTAAACGTGGGACCATCCCAGGGACTTGTATGTTTGAAAGGAAATTGAATATAGTAAGAAATAAGGCTCAGATGAAATTTATTAGTAAGAAAATGGCACCTCTGGGATTGTTAGCAAATTTTTTAGCCAGACGTCCAGGGAATATTTATTTCAATCAGACCAAACTGTGGAATCACAATTTTGCCAAAAAGATAAAATCCGGAGGCAGGGCTATGAAAATGTCAACAGGATTAAATTATGGGTTTAACGTATAAGGCAGCTCCACTTCCTTGATCATAATGCTCCTGTGTCAAAATTGGAAAGTAATAACGTTCAGTTACTCTATTTGCGAGGCCACACACGGTGGACTGTACTGAGGTATCCGGCTCACAGTGATTTGCCATCCGATTTCCACCCCACAACGTTAGAAAGGGAAAGATGCCGGAAAAGTGTCTCAAATAACTGAATCCAAAGTTCAGGCTGCTGCTCGCATGCATTAAATGAAGTAACTCTAGACTTGATCTAGTTTGTGTTTCACGCTTATAACAGTAATTGCAATCATCATTCTATATTCGAAATATTTACCTGATATTTCTAAACCCATAGGACATTTATGAATAAAGCAATTGTTTTCAGGAATTAACCCTACTATTTATAAAAAAGGCTTTAGTTTCAGGACTAAACAATGTGTGTGACAACAAATCCACAAATATTACAACTGGACCGGACTCCCTGGGTTACTTCCTTTAGGCTCTCAGTTACTGAAGCCACGTGTATCTCCTGGTCACAGCAGCCCCTCTTCCTAACCTCCATGCTGCTGGTGAGAACTTACAGGGCTGGTGTGGTCTCCAAGGGGCAATGGGTTGCCTATTTGACAAAAATACGATTAAGGTAAAAAAAATTAGTGCCACATATTCACCAAAGGTCAAACTCCTGTATGTAGCACCCAGGGTGTTTTTGTGCCAAAGGGAAGTATCCTAACAAGTTTCCTAGCACTTTGACTAGATACCAGTTGGGTCTGCACTTTTAATGTAGAGGCCTCAATTTCCAGACCTTTTCACATATGGGTGGTTTCAAGGTTTCTACTACGGTTTTTACTGCATCCCTCCAGTGAATTCTAAGGGAACAAAAGAAAATCTTATAGAATATTCCCACATATCAATGTGTTGTTCTTAAAACATTTTATTTTTCTCTAAATATAAACCCTTAAAATGCACATTTTTTAAAATAAAAACGGGCATGAATCCTAATCTTTATACAATTTCACAGCAATAATAGCAGCATGATTTTAGCCTTTTAAAAGATTTCCTCCTCTGCTCTAAATAAAAATTTCAAGTTCTAAAAAGCCAGAGCAGCAACCATCCAATAAATGGAATGCAATTCTCCTAGTGTCTTTTACAGACTGAGCATTTAAAATATGTGAATGTATAAAACTTGAGTATTATTAAGTTATGGAATGAAATGACAATCTAAACTCATTTTGTAAACATAGGACTGCCTTGCTAGTCTGATGTATTTTGTGGGGTGGAGGGAGCTGAGAACATAGAACGGAGTTGGGCTAGAGAGTTCCTACTCTAATAACGAATGCAACTTTCAAAAGTTGCAGGTGTTAAACATGTTTAACATGTCTCCAGAGTTATAAAGAGCTATACCTGAAATGCTGGTGTAGATGGTAATTACAAGACTGTGACCACACAAGTACAGCGTAAGCAAATGACAGTAATGGCTTAGGACAGCAATGATAACTGCCCAGAACTCCACTGATGAAATGGGGCTGTGTACTAAGCAGTTATTGCAGGAACTTGCAGTCTAGTAATAGATAATTTGTAGCTACTTAAATTCCCAGGGATCCTGTACTCAGGTTTAGAAACAGAAACAAACACGGAAATTTATATTCATAATAAATTATGTGTGTCTATCCAGTCAAACCATGCTGGGCTTTTTCAATGAAAGAAAGCTGATAATTTAGGAAAACCAATGGTATGACATGTTTTACTAGAATTACAATTCACCAAACATTATTGAGGGGTGGGGTAAGAAGAAAACCTGAAGGCAGGCAATGCATTAAAAGCATCAATAAGAGTTTTCTGGTGCTAACAAAGTTGACTGACAATAAGAACTTTACTATCTTCCACCTAAGAAGTTTCCTTAAATACTAACTTTTAAAAATCCCTTCTGTCATGATATGAGCCCATTCATTGAACCGTGAGGAACAAGGATGAAAAATAAGAATAGAAAAAGTATGGTTCAGCCTGAGTCTAAGTGGTCTGGTGTTTTATGATGACTCTACCAAATGTCTAATTTAAAGTCTTAATTTCTTATTTTTAATTATAATGTTGCTGTCTGACTGACTGATCTTGAAGGATCAGGGATTTTTCGACGACTCTAACTGAACACAAGCTCCTTCTCAGATGGGGCGAATGAAGTGAGAAGAGTGTGTCAATCTGGGCAAGTTGTGCAGCTACTGATGGAGAAGCAGGAACACAACAGGGAATGCAGAAGCTTACCAGGACATCGACGTGAACTGCTCTCAAATGCAGCAAATACTAAGCAGCAAATACTAAGAAGAAAGGACAGCACTGAATTCAAATTCAGTGAAAGGCAGTCCTCAGGCTCTTTCAAGCTAGCCCTAGATCTGTGTCCTGCCACAGGTTTCTCTACTGGGTTTCAGCACAGGGTTTTACCGTCCTTCAGATCTTTTCTAAAGACAAAAATGACAAAGTCTATAGATGGAAGAGGTGGTAATGAAGCAGGGAAGGGGAAAAAGATGGTGATGTGTTTACTTTTATTATCTTTTTTTAAATGTGGCCAGGGGTTTTATAGTATTGTGTGTGTGTTTATTTTTTTTAATCTTTTTGGTTACTGAAAAAAATAGAACAGTCCACTGTCCAGCAGAGGCTGCTTTAACTCTATCGCTCCCGGGCTCACTCTGCACGGATCTGTGTTTCAGGATGCTGCAAGGACAGCTCTGTGGGCAGGAAGGCCCCTTGACCCAAAGCTGTAGCATAGGTCCTGCTCTGTGGATGGGGAAAGCCAGGGGGCACATACGTCCCCATGCCGCCCCCTGCAAAGACTCCCCGCTGGTGCTGAGGCAGGGGGTGGTAATCTTCCAGGTTATCATACTGAGACACAACAGCCACACTGCTCTGGCGCTTGCCGTGTGGTTGGTATTGGTACAGCACACTGGGGTCCCTCTCCATGTTCTGGGTATGATGGAGTTTGAGGCTATGACTCCTCTCTGGTTTAGGGGGTGGGACCATTGACTGAGTGAGGTGTTCTTCCTCCTTGTAGCAGTCTCTGGAGTGTTTCTCTGGGGCAGAAGGCTGCCTAGCCCAAGGTCGCTCCATCTCTTTGGAGAGCCTCACCTCTTTGTGGTTCAGTCTTAAAGATTCTTGCCCGGATGCAGCATATTTTACTCCAGAGTTATGGTAGCTGACTGGCTCAGAAGTGTCTGGAATCCCTTTGGAACCATAATCTAACTGGCCAGCTCCCTGGGGATAAGGGGGCCCATTCTTTGACTCACAGAACTGCCTATGGCTTGCTTCCTGGTGTGCCCTGTGCTCAGGGAGACTGCAGCCCATGTCAGGAAGCTTCCTGCTCCTCAGGCTGCTCTGCTTCTGCGGCAGGGATGGCTTCTCCGGCTGCGTGCTACCGTGGCCTCCGTGGTGGTGGGCTCTGTCCATCTCTGCCTCGGGATGCCTCCTGTAGAAGCGGTCCTCTCCCTCGGGACTGATGGCCTTGGCTGCATGGCGGCTTTCCTTTCCTTCTGCCACTGAGAGAAGTCCAGTTTTCCCAGGATCTGATTTACTACGCAGATGGATGACATAGATCCCACCCAAGTCGTCCTGCACAGCCGGGGTCATGTTATCATACTGGGACATGACAGGCCCTTTCACCTTCTGCCGAGCACGGCTCTCTCTCCGGATGGACTGCATGCGGTATTTTTCCATGTCCTCAAGATCCCATGAGGTGTAGGTGTGCTTCACATCAGCAGCTGGAGGCATGTTGACTACATTGTGGTCGTTGGGAGAGAAATAGCCAGTCACGTTGGCCCGGGGACGTGGAGGCAAACCAGCATAACTGTACAAGTTCTTTCCTTGCAGCCTAGGATTGTAGAAAGCAAAGTCTCGATTGGGAAGGCGGTGAAGGGGTCTCAACTGGACTGTGCCATAGGCATCCACATCACACAGGGCCCCATCTGGACTGTAATAGGAACTAGAAGAACTGGAATATGGGCTATACCTGTAGTGGACCCGGCCATTCTCAAAGTAAGGCTGCAGCTGAGTGACATGATAATCGGAGCGGGCCTGGGAGGACTGATATGGCTTATATTGGTACAGGGGTCTTGGGCAGTAGGCTGGCTCATCATCTGGGGGAACTTCTGTCCGTGAAATGGGAACAGAGCGAATCATGGAAGACGGCGGAGCATGGAGAGACTGCACTCTCCGGATGGTAGGGTATGGTGGAATGTCTTCAGGGTAACAGGTATTCCTAACAGAGGAGCTCAGAGACGACACATACTCGATCCGGCTGCATGGCTTGGAATGGTGTCCAGATGCGTTTCTTCCTGGGGCCACATATGTGTTATAACGAAGACCCATGGAGGCTGGTGGCTCTGACCTGGCGCCATACACTTGGTGCTGCTCCAATTTACTGTGATGTGGAGGTACACTCTGGGGACGGTATTGGCAGTTTGGAGTCATACTGAAATGCAAACAGTTTTCTGGACCAAAGGGTTCAGTGGTGACATCGGGCCTAGCAAAGGAGGAGTAAACTGTTTTCTGAGAAGCATGCTTAGGTTGTGGGACAGGAAGTGGTAAAGGCAATGCATCATCCACAGAGGCGGATGAAGCAGTGACAAAGGAATGATAATTTGAACTGCTGGTGGCATCTGCACTGCTGGAGTGTATGGCAGCAGCCATCTTACTCTCCATCGTCCTGGTGGGGGGCAGTGGTGCTGGAAAGCCACAGGGATGTGCAGGGACAGACTCAGCACGCAGGTGCAGCAGCGGGGCCCGGGCACCGTCCCGCACTTTCTCAGGCAGGCCTGGCTGGACAGCTGTAGCCATGGGACACTGAGCAGCAGCTGCACCACTGTCACTGATGAAGGCAGACGCAGGGTCATCCACGGCTCGAGGTTCAGGTGGCCTCTCTGGAACTGGAACTACTCCTTGAACCTATTGAAAGACGATAATACTATGGGTCTATTTTTTGTTCCGTCTATGAATCAAGTACTATTAAATTTGTAACTCACAAATTGAGGCTGGTTGGGTAGCAGCTTGAACCTTCCCAAGCCATGTGGTTGCAATGAATCTGTACCCACTGATAGGAAAAGAAGGCTTGTGCTGCTATTTTGTATAAATATAGTATTACCTCTGGAGAACCATTCAAAGTTTTCTAATTTATGAGAGGTTTGACATGCGAGGCGAGGTGGTCTATGGCATGATTTTAATATACAAACCAAGAGAGGTTTAATCGAGTACTACTGTAGAGCTTAAAAATACATACCCAGCCTCTTAGTCTAGCTCAGTCTCAACACCAAGCACATTTTGTTAAATTAAGAGTTGATTCTGTCATCTGGAGAGACTTTTGAAATTCACAGTTGTACACAGTGAGCAGCTGTAGGCCTTCAAAACAGGGAACAGCAATCTTCAAATCAGAGGCTACTGCCTCTCTCCTACCTTTGATTCCACCTTAGTCTGGCCAGAGATAACCCTCATACTGAAAACATGCTATCCTTGAGAAGCAGTGAACACAGCACCCTCCACTAAGGTCTAAACTCTGAAGTCCTATTAATAGTTCAAGGTGATTAAGAAAAACCACCTGTGGCACTTCTTAAAATATGAGGAAATTCAAGAAGAAACCTTAGCATTCTGCATACTACATTCTCTCACTGAAACAGGTGCCTGACTATGGGACACACTGCTGGTGAATGCTAGGAAAGTAACAAAAATCCCAAGGTACTATAATCTCTTACACTTGCAAAAAGTCTGCAAGGCAGGCAGTCTTACGAATGTTTTGAGAATGAAGTATTTTCATTGTGTAACTGTAAATAATTGGCAGAGGGTAGGTAAATGACTTGCCCAAAGTCACAATGAGTCAGTGATGGAGTTGGGAAAAAAAAAAAAACCCACAACCTTAAAGCCCACTTTGTCTCATCTGATCCTGATCTCTTTGTGTTACTAGGAATAAAGTACCAAGACACTTTAGAAGAAAAGGGAGCAGGTATAGTTAAGCTATAGTCATCTAGGAGCTACTCTTTCCTGGGGAAAAGCCAGCATCAAGGTAACGGCAGGCTCCAACCTCAAATGGGAATTATTTCATGGAAACCGGCCATAGGGCTTAAAAGCAATTGTTGTGTCTGACTCAAAGATAACAACACACCCTGCTGAAAAGTGACATACCTTTGGTAATAGTATATTTCATCTCACTGACATCTTCCCCTTCTTACCTTGTGGGAATTATTTAATCCTATATTGGTTGCTGCTTGTACCTGCCCCACAACTGGTGGCTGCTCTGCAGATCTCTGGGAAGGTGGAGGGGGAAGGGGACGATTAGTTCTGTGCGTGCGCTGAAGGGTGGCAGCAGGAACATCAGCAGTGGTGGGTTGTTCAGCCACATCCCAGCTGGCTTCCTTGGTGTTCATTTGGGCTGTTGCTGGAGAAGTTGTCATGTATGTAATGGTGGCTGTGCTGGTAGTCTCTTCGGGGGACCCAGAAGGAGGATAGATTTTATTCCTAGGTAAATTAGGAGGTGTGGGTGATTTGTCTGCAAGGGACCCAGAAGGAAGGAAGATTTTATCCCTAGGTAAATTAGGAGGAGTGGGAGATTTGTCTGCAAATTCTAAAGGGTGATGGGGTTTATCCACACTTGCACCAAGATAAGAAGGAGGCTGATCTCCACTGTAGAAACGGGGTGGAGACTGGTCCTGATCCAAGAAGGAGACAGCTGGCATACTGCTCTTCCCAGACTGGTCTTCAGGGAAACTTATAAGATCATCAGACTTCTCTGAGTCTAAGGGAACTGAAGTAATTCTGGCCTTTTCTGGGTCCCCAGATAAATATGTTTGATGTGGCTGATTCCCTGTTAAGTCTACTTGGTGATATTGCTCCCCAGGCTCAGTTGTGTTGGAATGGGTAGGATCCCCAATAGCTGTTGTCTCTGGTAGAGGATGGTCACAGTTTCCTGGTGCATTATTCTGGAGGTGGAACTGCTCTGCTGGTCGATCGGTTTGGAAATAGGCCTTATCTAGAGCAACTGCTGAGTAAGAACTGGGCAGATTATCTTCAGTTGCAGCCACTGCTATGTCTCCATAATTTGTATACCCAGCCTGAGAGGTCCCTGGTCTCTTCAATGACTGAGTTGAGGCTTGCTGTGCGGACTCAGCTAATGCTAGCGCCAACATTCGGGCAACATTTTTCGGAGGCGGTGGTGGTGGGATAAGAGAGACAGAACTGACAGGAACGGAATCCTGAGGGGGGTCATGGGTAACTGCTCCTAGTGGGAAATTGGGAAAAAAAATGAGAGTGAAAAGGTAGCTTACGTTATCCTAAATGGAAAGCCAAACACTCCCCATGTGATCACTAAAAAATAGGTGCCTTCCATATTTCAAAATGGCAATCCATGATCTTCTATCCCACATGCAAATGCTGTAGAAAACACATCGGGTTCAGAAGGAAAACTAAAACAAACAGTGTATAAAGACCGCAATCTCTTCCTGAATTGCTACAGAGATGGGGGGAAAAAAAGTAGATCCCTCACCTGGCTCAGAAAAGATTGCTTAGAAAACAAGCTTCAAGTGCTTGCAGACTGTTATTATGAACAGTTTTTACATTTGATGGTGTAGGCTGGCTTGTTAACTTGGAAGGCTACAATAAAGATATTTTATTAGAAGAGAAAACAGAATCAAGAGCTACGCAGTTGTGCAAAAATTATCCACGAATTCTCACTGTCCAAAGAGGTAAGGGGACTTTTGTGAAGATGTGAAGCAGGACCATTGGCCCTCCCTTTTGGGGAGTTTTGTTTGATTGCTTTTAATTTAGGGCTTTGAGCCATCAGCATCACCCAGAAAAGCATTCTCTTTGATTAAAGGCTAGCTGTGCACAAATTTCTCTCCTAAAAGGCACAGATGGCACACAGGATTGAAGATCCCTCTTAACTTAAAGAAAGAATGGAGGAAAACAAACGGTACCTGTCTGAGTCTGTCCAGAAGCTACAGCCTTACTCTGACTGCTTGAGAGAGACTGATCCTCTTTCCCTGGTAACTCTACTTCTTCAGCAGCCACCTGGTCCAGGGGCTGGACTTCAGATTCACATCCTTCTTGGGCATCTGTCTCATTTGTTTTCATCTTTACTATCTGGGTGGGGGATCTATTTGTGGCATCTCTTTCTTCAATGCATTTGTCCCAGGTTGAAGATGATGCATTCTGAGCTGTGGTATTTGAGACTGTAGCAACGACTTCCGACACCCGTGGTGGTAGGCTCACTGAAATTGGCTCAGATATGTTCATAGAAGGTGATTTGCTTAATTTCCGTCCTATCTTTGGAGAGAAAGCATAGACGACCTTTTCTGTAAAGGAGGATGGCTTAGATGATTTCTCTTCAGTTGGGCTCAAGTCCAGGGTAAAGAATGGACTCAGTTTCTCCTGAAGAGGAGAGACAGGTTCAGAGCTTGCTGTGCTTCCTGGAGTCTGACATTGGCTACCACCTGTTTCTGCATCCTTTTTATTGGCACTTGTTTTATCCTTGGAGTATCCTGGTGAATCTAAAAAGGAAACACCACTCTCCAGACATTCTGATTCGGCCTTAGGAGGACTACATTGAAATGACATTGGATCAAAATCCAGGCTGGCTACTCCAATGTCTGGTGGGCTCAAGTCAACATCCTCAGCTGAATGAGGAGACATAAGGGCTGGGATATGAAGCAGCCCTCCTTCCTCCTCACTCTCATTGTCATGAGGCAGATTATCATAGGAGTTACAGCGGTTCCCCAGCATTTCTCCATTAAAAGAGGCAGACAGTGCGTCACTGGAAGATCTGGGTCTTCTGGGTCGGAAGAGCTTAGAATCACCTGGGAAAAAATGAGTAACAATGTCAAAGTATGAACATCCTAGATACACAATGCTGTGGTAAGTAACCTACTCAGCACAGCAGTAACTTACGGTCTAGGTGAAGGAAGTGTTACTTCTCATTTTCTTTCTGAAAATTCTTTCAGTGCACACAGATCATTTAAACTTGAGATAAGAGAACTCCCCAATCAAATGCTAAATAGTGAACACGTGATAGAATCAGAGGGCGAATGCAGTATTTCATGGTCTGGATAGGAAAAATAACTCAGAATGCTTGGATTCTATGACTAATCCAACACTGATTCCTGGTGTGACTTTGGGCAAGCTTTTCATTTGTGTCTTGTTTTATCACTGGCCCTCATATGACTTATGAGGAGGAATTAATCACTTTGAGTGGCGTTTCGAATCTATAATAGCAAAATGGATTTTTTTTTTTTGTGGGGAAACATCCTTATAATATTCAAATTTCCAAATAAATTGAACTTCTCAATTAAAAAATCTTCACAATCCCATAAAGTATTTACGTATATTTAGTAAAAAATTCCTTTCAGATACTAAACAAGAACCTCACTTTTTTTTTCCTTAAGAATAGGCTTTAAGTTTCCCAAGCAGAGTCATCAAGAGTGGCAGAGAGTATTACATAATTTTACGATGTTGCTAAATATCAAACTGGTAAAAAAGAAACTATTGTATTAGGATTATTTTAATGGCCATAGTTAAAAAGTAATTTAAAGAGGCAGAAACTATCTTAATAAATATAAATATATTGGTCGGGCACAGTGGCTCATGCCTGTAATCCCAGCACTTTGGGAAGCTGAGGCAGGCAGATCACCTGAGGTCAGGAGTTCGAGACTAGCCTGGCCCAAATGGCGAAACCCCGTATCTACTAAAAATACAAAAGTTAGCCGGGCATGGTGGCGCATGCCTGTAGTCCCAGCTATTCAGGAGGCTGAGCAAGATAATCACTTAAACCAGGAGTTGGAGGTTGCAGTGAGCCAAAATTGTGCCACTGCACTACAACCTGGGTGACAAAGCAAGACTCTGTCTAATATATATATATATATATATATATATATATATATATATATATTCACAAATGTACTGATTACCCATAAAATTAATTCCTTACAAACATCTTCTGATTAGTATCTACCTAGCTTGCTGCATTGTTTTTGTAGGTTATCTTGACCAGTGTAATTGAAAATCTTGGAAAATTCATATGATGTCAGCCACTCGGATAAAGTGATGGGGAAGAACTTCTGGAATCAAAAGCAAAGCCACTGGTCAGTGAGGATCTGGCAGTTAGAAGAGTTATTAAATGAAGATGAGAAAGCTGACCAAGATGATGATACTTCAGGATATTTCAAAAGAGCAAGATTTCACTTGTTCTTGAGTATCATTGGATTAGGAAAAGCCCTTTGGAAATCAATGTAGCTCCTGTTTTTTTTTTTTTTTTCAGACGGAGTCTCGTTCTGTCGCCAGGCTGAAGTGCAGTGGCACCATCTCGGCTCACTGCAGCCTCCACCTCCCGGGTTCAAGCAATTCTCCTGCCTCAGCCTCCCGAGTAGCTGGGACTACAGGCGAGCGCCACCATGCCCAGCTAATTTTTGTACTTTCAGTAGAGACAGGGTTTCACCATGTTGGCCAGGATGATCTCGATCTCTTGACTTCAAGATCCGCCCACCTCGGCCTCCCAAAGTGCTGGGATTACAGGCGTGAGCCACTGTGCCCGGCTGGTTAGTTTTTTTAAAAGGACTTTCTTTATAATTCTGCTGCAATGGCAAAACTCAATTCAAATAAATGAAGAATGTCCTATTATGCTATTACAGTTTTATAAAAAAAAAAAGCTTCTTCCAAATTGACATTTAATTCTTTAAAAATTAGTGCATAGATATAACCATAATCTAACTTTTGCTAAATAAGAGAGAAAATAAACTTATTTGCACAATTTTAGTTTTCTTTTTTAAGTTACACTGCAGTCAAACCTCTTTTCACCCTTAACCATGAAATTTTAGTCCCTATTTTAAAAAGATTTTCTTTTTTTTTGAGACAGAGTTTCACTCTTGTCACCCAGGCTAGAATGCAGTGGTGCAATCTAGACTCACTGCAACCTCCACCTCCTGGGTTCAGGCGATTCTCCTGCCTAAGCCTCCCAAGTAGCTGGGATTACAGGCACCTGCCACCATGCCCAGCTAACTTTTGTACTTTTAGTAGAGATGGGGTTTCGCCACATTGGCCAGGCTGGTTTGGAACTTCTGACCTCAGGTGATCCACCCATCTCGGCCTCCCAAAGTACTGGGATTACAGGCGTGAGCCATCACATCTGGCCAAAGATTTATCTTAAGTTGCCTTCTCCAAGTACTAATTATCCTTGTAAATAAGGACCACATGTAATCAATCCAATCTATGAAATTTAAGACCAGGTTAAGCCATTTGCAAGACAAAAGACTACTGGTCTAAATATCAAAACTGCTTAATTATACACTTTATAAAATTATGCTCCCATTGTAAAATCTAAAGGAAATAGTAAAACACAAGTTTTCACTTGACATTAATAAATATAAATAGGTTAACTTGAAATATTTCAGCTATTTTTATGTAAACTGAATAGCAATCATGCCAAAAATGAAAAGATTAAAGACTGCTACCATGTGAAAGCATCAATGAATTTTAATCTGAATAATACTAAATAGATACTAGTATTCCTAGGAAATGAATTAATAGCCTACTTATTAAGCACAGATATATGAAAATAAACTCAATTGCAGTACTCTTTTATGCAATACATTGTAGAATAAAATGACTGATGCTTTCAGTCTTACCATCAACTGCATGGAGAGACGTAAGAGACTCCTCACTTTTAGCTGAACGGAGGGTTCCTTCTGCCCTGCCACCTGAAGAATGAAAAACAAATAGTGTGAAGATTTATTATTTGTTACATATGTGGTTAATGGGATCAGTGTTTTTCTTGATACATTTAAACTTTTGAGAGTGATTAGCTGTACATTTTGACAGCAATTTAGAATTCTATTATATAATGCGTTATACTGTTCTTAAATGGTTTCCCGTGTGAAAAATCTCTTTTCTAAAGGATTATGAATTTGAGCATAGAGATTAACTAAGATGCTTCTTTCTTTCACATTTCCTGAAGACCAATATGGTATCTTGAGATGACATCATACCGGATGTAGAGTGGGCTTACACCCAATGACTGGTGTCCTTGTAAGAAAACACAGAGACACAGAGACAGCCATGTGGACATGGAGGCAGAGATTGGAGGGATGCTGCCACACGTCAAGGAGTGCCAGGAGCCACCAGGAGCTAGGAAAGGCAAGGAAGGATGTTTCCCTGGAGGCTTTGGAGCAAACACAGCCCTGCTGATACCTTGATTTCAGACTTTGAGCTTCCAGAGCCACAAGGGAAAAAAAAATCTGTGTGTTTTTTACCACTCGACTTGTGGTAATTTATTACGGGAACTCTGGGATATGAACACAGGTAACTTTACGTACACACGTGAATCTTATTCGCTAAATATCTTCGTCCTCTTTAACCCCTTGGCAGCACTATGAACACTTTCTTTTTAACCCCTTCTTCCCCTGCTAAGGATAGCATGCATCTTTTTTTCTCTGCCTACCTTTATAATCATTTCTTCTTACTCTCCTCTCATGACAACTCTTCCTTTCTCACCTTTAAACATTGTTTCTCTCCAAAATTCAGCCCTCAACTGGCTTCTTTTCACTCTGCTCCCATCTCTTGAAATACCATTCTTAGTCCCCTGTCAGTTAGGTGAATCCCTACTTCTCCTTGACAACCCATATCAAAGGTTGTATTTTCTAATCACTAGCCCCTCGTCTACAAGAGTTGACAATTCCTACTATAACTATCTTATGTAACTATTTCTTTTATTTTTTAAGAGACAATGTCTCGCTTTGTCGCCCAGGCTGGAGTGCAATGGCACAACCATAGCTCACCACAGCCTCAACCTCCTGGGCTCAAGCAATCCTCCTACCTCAGCCTCTAGAGTAGCTGAGACTATAGGTGTGTGCCACCAAGCCTTGCTTATTTGCAATTTATCTTTTTCTTTTTTTTTTTTTTGGTAATGCAACGCCTCACTTTGTTGCCCAGGCTGGTCTTGAACTCCTGGCTTCAAGCAATCTTCCCGCCTTGGCCTCCCAAAATGTTGGGAGTGTAAGTGTAAGCCATTGTACCTAGCCCAAACCACTATTTCAATAACTATGATTCTGCGCTAAAATTTACTTTCTTACATGTATGACTTCCCAATTTGATCTGGAAAGCAGAGGTGGTACCTTAATTTTCTATCTGCAGAGCCTGCTATCAAAATAGTTAGCACGTGCTCTACATGATTGCAAACCGAATGACGAATTAAATGAATTGAACATTATACTTCAAACACTACCTAAGAAGAAAGTACTACTATTCTTCCTAGATTCCGAAGTTGTTACTATCAATAGAACATGGCTTTTAAATTATTTTTAAAAGAGCAGTTTTTCAACAGTAATAGATTTATTTGATCTAATAAAATACTCTATTAATGAGACTCCTAATAAATAATACCTTCTTCAGCTAAAAGAGTTATAAACTTGAAAGGTATGTTGAAACACAGTTTTGAAATTTTTTTAGATCTGTAAAAATACAGATCGATAAATTTAGATACCATAGCAGTATTTATTTACAACAATATACAAGGTATATGGGAATTTAATCACATTAACACTATATATATAGTTTCCTTAAGAAAAGAAATTGCATACTTCTACATATTTATATATCATTTATATAATATTACTTTTCAGTTTAGGAATAAAGAATTGGTGAAAGAAGACACTCCATATGTGTGACACAGCTGTGAACATGTTACGGAAGCAGATCATAACAATATGTGAAGAATGTGCCCAGAGCAACCAAAGACCATCATGACAGCATCAGAAGTGAGAATCTCCCAGGCATTCACCTTTCAGAGCCATGGCTTTCATCTCTGAAGGCTCACTCTCATTCCGCTGCAGCTTTCGTTTAGAAACAGATGATGATTTCCCCAAGTTGAAAAAGGAACGCCAGCTACCCACAGGAGACTTTTTCATCTTATTTTGAGGCCTCTTTCTATGAAAGAGAAAATAATCAATCAATATTAAGATAGCCATGGGTCTGTCTTTTCTTATAGAAAAGAAATGAACACATGACAGAAAGAACCAAACAGCCTGGAGAGGCCTAAGTGAAATAGTAAGCAAACATCCACCTTCCAGACAGCACACTCTACACAGTGCAGCCAAAGCAGAAAATGAATATTAAACATGCGGATTTTAGATTAGTAACTATTTTCACAAAGATCATTTTTATACATGTCTTCATATTTGGATCCAACCTCACAAACTGCAAAATAAGTGGGGATAAGATGTATCTGGGAATAGGAAATATTAAGTGTTCAAAAATAATACAGAGTTAAAGAAAATGATTTAGGTGTGAGTAGAGAATAAAGGCAAAAAAAATAAGACAAGGATTAAGAGTAATAACAAACATATACCCAATGCCAGGTACTGTGCTACCTGCCTTATATGTAATATCTCCTTTAAATCAGATATAACCACATGAGGTAGGTGCTATTACTCTCATTTTGCAGCCAAGGAAATTATGACACCAAGAAGTTCAAATAACTTCCTTAACATTATAAAACTATTAAATGATGGAGTCAGAATTGGAACCCAGGCCTATCTACAACCCAATATCTCCTCTCTTAACTACTACTCCATAAAGAAATCTTTGAAAAAATTATGGAACTAGAATACAAAATCAAGATACTGAAGACAAACTCAGGATGACAAAGTAAAAGAGTATGTTCCGACTTTTCGTTGACAGAGTGTTTTTAGTCACAGGAAGTGAAAGGAAGTTAGAGGAGTATACTAAAATACGGGAAGAACAAATTCTAAAGTTATATTAGTACTACCCAATCCAGAGAATCAAAATCCTTACATTCATGTGTAATAGCCAAAGGAGTAGCAGAGACATCAAAAATAACTTTTACATACATTAGTCTTCCTACTATAACCTAGTAAAGAAGATACAGAAACCATGTTATTATCATTTCTTTAGAGTAACAGAATTTCAGAGCTGGAAGGGACATTGAAAGAGTGAACTGCTGCAGTGGTTCTCAAGTCCTAACAGACATCAGCATCACCTGGAAAGTTAGACGAATGACCAATTGCTGGGTCCCACGCCCAGGGTTTCTGATTCAGTGGGTCTAGGGTGTGACTGGACGACTGGACAATGTGCACTTCTAATAATTATCACCAGGTGATGCTGATGCTGTTGGTTGGGAGACCGCACTATTGATCTCTTCTAACCTTAATGTGGAACCAATGTCAAACAAGTCACTGTCCATTCCTGACTTTCTGAATAAACTGTTCAACACAGCTTATTTCTAAACAAATTTATAAACAACATAGTTCAGAGAGAAAAATCAACCCTATATAGTGACAGTATATCCCCATTTTTCCAAACAGTTTTCCCTATACAACTGACGTTCTTCTTTTATAAAATTACATGATGTTGTAAAGCAAGAATCATTTGTATCATTCCCCATGAAGTGGTAAGTATCATCCATATTCGAATAAACAGGTTTCTCTGGGATTAGCCTAGAATTCGATAGAGTAATACTGAAACACAAAGTTAAAAGCAAACTAAAAGACATAGCTATGAAAATCATATCCTAAAATAGGATTTAACAAATTTTACCTTTCAAGTGGGAACTCAATTATGGTATGAAATTTCCCCTGAAGTGCAGCAGGTCCTTCTCCTACTTCAATATATTTATTTTCCGTCACAATTGGAGAATTGACCTGAGCTTGTGTTCGTGCCTGGGCCTCTTCCAATGTCAGCAGTTTGGTGGATGGAGAGGACACCAGGAGGGACTTGGGTCTTGATAGAGAAGCTTCAAAAAGAAAAGGAAGGTGATGAAGAGAGTCAACTATGTGTGAGTGGATTCAATTGGTTAGTAACTATCTCTCCATCTCTCTGCCTATCTGCTGTTTCAAATTTGCTTCAAGTATTTTAAATGGCAAAACCCATAGTGCTTTATATTAAATGAAAAACTGAAGATGACATACCAGAGGCACACATACATGCATATAAAACTCTTTAATAACTCTTTTCCTTTCTTAAAAGATATGAGAAAAGCTTTATATAAATAAAAAACTGAAGATGACATACCAGTGATACACATACACACATATAAAACTCTTTAATAACTGTTTTCCTTTCTTAAAAGATGAGAAAAGCTTTATATTAAATAAAAAACTGAAGATGACATACCAGTGACATACACACATATAAACTTTAATAACTGTTTTCCTTTCTTAAAAGATATGAGGAAAGGTGATCAATCACTCAGATATTTTTAGTTTTGGAAGGAATTTTTCTTCTTCTGTTCCATTTTATACTTTAATACACATCAATAACGAATGACAAGTTTTTTAATGTGTCATGAACTTAGATCAAAATAGGTCTAATATGTAGTATTCACTATATACACACAAAATAACTGTCAAATTGTGCATTTTGGTAAGCAGCCATACATTATTAGCTGCCTTATACCAGCGACATGTTTTTTTTTGTTGCGATAAAAAATGTGTGGTTTTCCACTTCTTCAGAAGTTCAGACACACACTCCTGGTAGGGAAAGAACCCATCTGAGTCGTACCTGCCCCTTCTTGCATGACCATGCTGATTTTGCCACTGAAGAGCACATCAACGTGATTCAGGATGAACTCAACAACCACAGACTGAATTCTCACTTCCATGAAAGCTGCTGTTCCACTGAAGCAGGCAGATTCTATCTGTTTTGATCTGTGAGGTAAACATTTTCACCACAGAGTTGTAAAGATAGCATTCGTAAAGGGCCTTTTTAAACGTGTAAATCACAGACAAACAGAGGAAGAAATTATACTTTTTTTCTTTTTTTTGAGAGCGAGTCTCACTCTGGCACCCAGGCTGGAGTGCAGTGGCACGATCTCGGCTCACTGCAAGCTCCACCTCCCAGGTTCACGCCATTCTCCTGCCTCAGCCTCCCAAGTAGCTGGGACTACAGGTGCCCGCCACCACGCTCGGCTAATTTTTTATATTTTTAGTAGAGATGGGGTTTCACCGTGTTAGCCAGGATGGTCTCGATCTCCTGACCTCATGATCCGCCTGCCTCGGCCTCCCAAAGTGCTGGGATTACAGGCGTTAGCCATCATGCCCAGCCCCCAGAAATCATACTTTTACTGTCCCTGAGGTAAGGCCCAGCTGCCTGTTTTAGGGAGACGCAAATAAAAAGAACAGATTTGTTTTATCTTTTAAAAATTTCCTTAAGGAACACTGATGAATCAGCCTTTTATTTAGGATTAGTTGTACTAAAAGTCATAAGTGATATGCAAATTACCTTAACAGGTTTGGAGCCCAAACAATTGCTAGATTTTTGGCATGCATATTTGTGATGGAACAATAGTCAGCCAGAAGAGACAAATGTCTCATCAGGAACTCCAGTGTTCTGAAAATAAAACACAACATATTAACAGAAAGAAACATGATGGAGCAGTCTAGAACATAAAAATCTACTAATTAATTTTTAAGTTTGCAATAGCAAAATGAAGAAAGGGACTGTACAAACCCAAGAAAACTTTTTTCCTGCTTAACAGGTTGAAATATTGCTTATTAGAAGTGAATCCTTCACCAAAGCTAGTTTCTGGAACAAGTAACATTTTGAAGTTACGCCATTCTACTTGCAGCAGACACACTAACAGGAAAGAACTTCAACACTTCTATGGAAGAAAACAGTAATGTCTCAAAAGTCTAAAAGCAGTTAAAAGAACAATTCCAATAGGCATTAAGGGGAGAATATTTGAGCAAAGGATATGCTTTTGAAATAAAGAGCCTAATTCAAATACTCATATTCTGGTTTATCTTGACTACTTAAAATTTGCTTTACTTAAACAATTCCATATATATTGAGATTAAACAACAGGGAAGAGTATTTCTGAGAACAAAACATGAGCAGCTTAAATGTAAGTTAAACCAGGTAAGTGCCGAGTGTGTGTGTGCATGTATGTGTGTGCTCGCGCGCGTGCATGCATGCATACACAGAGGTATTATCTATCACCTAGCATGTCTCAAAGTGTCCTACCTAACAGTACCCAGGGTAAAACTATTAAAGACAATGGGCTAGGTGTGATGGCTCATGCCTGTAATCTCAGCAGTCTGGGAGGCTAAGGCAGACAGATCACTTGAACTCGAGAGTTCAAGAACAGCCTGGGGAACACAGTGAAACCCCACGTCTACAAAAAGTATAAAAACAATTAGCTCGGTGTGGTGGTGCATGCCTGTAGTGCCAGCTACTCGGGAAGCTAAGGCAGGAGGATTGCTTCAGCCCAGGAAGGCTGAGGCTGCAGTGAGCTGTGATCATGCCACTGCACTCCAGCCTGGGTGACAGAGTGAGACCCTGTCTCACACACACACACAAAAAGGGACAATGAATGGGAGACAGAAATACAAGGCTTTATTACATGAAACAGTAATAAAAGATAAAATGTGGTCTACAATGAGCCACAAAGATTGAGATGGACCTAACATGAATTTCAGAGGAAAAGGAATATAACACTTAGACTCGGCATTAGGCATTGTTCAAGAGGCTTTTACCAGCAGTCTCATTTAATTCTTGTAAGAGCTCTAACAAGCACAGAATTACCATTCCCCTTGTACCAAGGACAAAGTCAAGGTTGCCGGGGTTCCACAGACTAGCAGTGGTAGTGCTGCATTTCAAATCAAGGTCAGAGTGGTTCCAAAGTGCCTGCACATTGAAGGGCACTGTAGTTGCTTTACAGTTAAAATGGTAATTCTCTGTCTCTCCTGTATATAATTAAGTAAGGAAAGATAAACCAAAGTGAGGTTGGCCTGGGTATGACATAGAGGTGAGAAGCTTGAGAAATGTATTTAGAAAACCATGTAAAATTTTATTACTCGAGGAAGGTGAATGAAGGGAATGATTAAAGGACTTCAGAAATGTATTTTATAAGAATTGCAAATTTAAAAAACCAAAGACATCTATTGGTTTGCCTATCTAATTATAAAGACATTTTTAAAAGTTAATGTAGAATTTTAGGATTCCACAAAATGAGCACTTTTATATTCAGCAGATGAGACTGCGAATTGCATAAAACTTCGCAACCTGGAATGTAATTTGGATACTGTAGTCTAATATTGAGAATAAAATTTAGATTTCCAGAATTTCACTGCCAGGTCATTATCCTGTAATAAAAAACATAATCTAGATTCCACATAAAAGGATGGCCTTCATAGTAATATTCAAAATCGGAAAAGGAAGGCCGGGCACAGTGGCTCACACCTGTAATCCCAGCACTTTGGGATGCTGAGGTGGGTGGATCGCCTGAGCTCAGGAGTTTGAGACCAGCCTAGGCAACATGGCAAAACCCCATCTCTACCAAAAATACAAAAAATTAGCTGGGCATGGTGGTTTGTGCCAGTGGTGCTGGCTACTTGGGGAGCTGAGGTGGGAGAATCACTTGAGCCTGGGAGGCAGAGGTTGCAGGGAGCCAAGATTGTGACACTGCACTCCAGCCTGGGTAACAGAGTGAAACCCTGCCTCAAAAAAAGGAAAAAGGAAAGACCCCATACCACCATATACGTAGATTAAATATGCAAATTGTGAAAGGTTAAACATATGGCATATCCAAATGAGAGAACACGATTGAAAATTACGCTTTTCAAGAACATCTGAGGAATTCAGAAATGTTGATGTTAAAATTTTGGATAAAAAGTCCACCAAAAGATATATAAAGTAGGAGATACACACACATACAAGTTATAGTGAAGAAAAGAGTTACACAATATATTGTATACATTATAAAGCAGGAGATATACATGTACACATTAATAGCAGACAAGGTATAAAATCCAGGTAGGGCATATATGCATAGTAAGTAATATAATATATATTAGAAGACAGGCAAAGAGGATATTAGGATATATATACATTTAAGTATCTATAGTCAAGCTATAAAATAGTGTACAGAAGATATAAAATATATATGCAGTGTATATTATTGAACATCTATCTGCAAGACTCTATTCTGGAAATACAGTGATAAACAAGACAGAATTCATGACCTCAAGTACCTTATGTTTTAGAAAGACTGTATACAGATAGTCTCCAACTTACAACGGTTCAATTCATGATTTTTTGACATTTATGATGGTGCAAAGGTGATAAACATTAAACAGAAACCACAATTAGAATTTTTTTTTTTTTTTTAATGGAGTCTCGCTTTGTTGTCCAGCTGGAGTGCAGTGGCACGATCTCGGCTCACTGCAGCCTCCACTTCCCAAGTTCAAGTGATTCTCCTGCCTCAGCGTCCAAGTAATTGGGATTATAGGCACACGCTACCATGCCCGGCTAATTTTGTATTTTTAGTAGACATGGGGTTTCTCCATGTTGGCCAGGCTGGTCTCGAACTCCTCACCTCAGGTGATCCACTCACCTCGGCCTCCCAAAGTGCTGGGATTACAGGTATGAGCCACGGCACCTGGCCTATAGTACTGATTTTTGAAACATATACATAAGCAATGTCATTTTGAAAAAAAAAAATAAATTACTTAATTTGCATATTACTAGAACATCTGCTGAATTTAATTTCCTGTCAATAACTGGAATTTTAAAATGTATCTTTTGTTTCTTTGCACACTAGAATCTAGTTTCTACTGTTTTCTTTTTCTAACTGGCAAAGTAACCTTCAATTTTATTCTGGCTTTCTCAGACATAGCACAAATATTTCCAAGAGTCCAAACTAACACACAAATCAAATTAGGTTTTAAAAAGTAGCAACAACAATAAAACCAAAGAAGAAACTAAAACAAACAAAAAACCCCCAAGTTTAGTCAGCCATCCTTTTGTCCATCCATTCATTCATTCATTCAACCTTTAAGTACTTATAGAATGCTAAGCAGTGTGCCAGGCCCTGGGGATCTAAGGACAAATGAGTATCTATACATAAACATATATATATATATGTACACATACATCTAGTGTGTGTGTGTGTGTGTGTGTATATATAATGGAAGTTTAATTAGAACTCCAAGGAAGTTTAAATAGAAATTCAAAGGAAAAAAAAAAAAACGTTTACAGGTCAACTGACTTCTACCTCTGCCTGGTATTCACCCACTGTGGCTGACCTGTAGTGTGGTGGGGGGAGCTGCTGGATGACATCGTGGATTTTTATCAGCCTTTCTTCGTCTGTTGCTGCTGAAACTGCATCCTAGAACAGTTACAGTACAAAATAAACTAGTGAGCTCTGTTGGTAACAATGAAAGTTCTTCACTTACAATTCAGTTTTCACTCTGAGATCAACTTGCTTTGCTCTTGGATGCGAAATGGCGAGGAAACACAACATTGTATTAAGGAAGTCAACGGTTTCCACACAGTGTGAACACTGAGGTCTACGAAACTAATTTTTAAAAGGCTTGATGGTAATCAGTATTAAGGGTGACAAGACTAGCAGCTCAAAGTCAGAAAGCACAACAATGACAAAGTGAAAACAGCAAAGACCACTGACTAGCTGGCAATATTTCTTTTTTTTTAAGGAGTCATTTCGGTCACAGAACTATTTCTTACATGTGACCAAACCAATGGTCACGTGTTTTGAACAAACGCACAGTAAAGTTCCACAAAGAATTAGATTCAAAAGTAGCCTGTACTCACAGAAAATTTCTCATACAGCTGGTAGGTAAGCAGAGGGTTTGGGAGTTCCCGGAAGTACAGCTTACATAGGGAGCCCACAGAATGGATGTCTTGAACATACGGTTCTTTCGTCAGGTCGGGGACGTGCTCAGAGTCAAATTCATGGCTGATATAGAAGAGGACAAGAAAATCGCTTGATTGAGGAGAGCAAATATGTGTCTTAAAAACAGAAAGCATAAGCCCCAAAAGTGTTCAGCTCTATCTCAGTGAGTTGCAATCATCTTCCATTTATTACATTTCATTTAAGTTGTGTTTGGACTTCAGCAATAACTGGATGTCTTAGTACAAGACAGATGTCTTTCCATGTGGAAATTAAGGGCACAGCTTTAATATTAAAATGAACAATAGCCTCTGAGATACATATGAATGAACAGCTCTTATAGTACAACAGTCTGAAAACAGGACTCCTAATTGCTAATGCCTTGAATATCCAGTATTTTGGCAATTCCAGAGACGAGCATTGAATGGCAATGGATCCATGAAAACTTATGAACAGAAATTCCTCAGATACAAATTGTACAACACAGAAATGCTTTCCTGAAGCAGGATAAAAAAAGAAACAACATAAAGCAATTCCTAGCTAACAACAAATTTTAATAGGCAGGAAAATGTGTATCATTAGAATGAGTAAAATAAAAGTTGTACACAGAATACTAAGGGAGATTAAGCTCACTCTCCAGGAGGTTAATTAATACTAATCCACAGGCATGAGACCACTTATCATCCACCTAGAGGATTAATGTGTGTGTACAATATGAATATAAGATTTACTTTGTCTTAAACTGAAGACTGAAACTGTCTTTAGTACAAGAACTAATTTATGTATTTTTCAAGCCATATATTCCCCAAAACTGAGATGGGTTCTGTGATCCATTAAAATATTAAAATCTCTACAGAATAATGGCAGTTACCATGTACTACAGTAAAAAAGAAAGGGTAATGGCATATCAAGAACAATCTAGAATCCAAGAGATTAAGCAAAAATAAAATATTGCTGGCACAGAGTTTGTCACTGTTTTTGTCTCAGAGAAGATTTGGGGAGGACGTGAAATATGTAGAGATGCATACTTGAACATATACACAGAATCAGGGTCAAAGGAGATTATAAAATGTTCCATTCCCATACATTTTAATTAACACCTAAAGAATAATTCTATTATAATGCAAATTTTATCTCTCATGGCTGTCATTGGTTCAAACTTAATTTGCTAAAATCTTCAAACATTATAAAGAGACAAACTGCAAGTACTGAAGAGATTAAGGTGCATGGTTCTCTGATACTAGATGAAAAAAATGCCATTTAGAAAAGTATACACAGAGAATAACACAGATATTGTTTCCTATTTTATCTAAATTATCTTTAATGAAAATAGGTTATCAAAGTAAGTGAATCCATTTTAAAATATTTTCATTTTAATTAGTTGAGTGAAAAAGTGCCATGTAAGATTTTACCGTAGTCTCTGGATATTGGAGGCAACACCAGAAAGACGATATATTCCATCCACAATGCCATATCTCTCAATGAATGCTGTGCAGCTTTGAAGAACCTGGGGCACTAAAGAGAATTTTTAAAGCAATAGATTAAATTGGTAGTATTCACTGGAACCAAAGTCGCCAAAAAATAAGATAGTCTTAGTTCACAAAGGCAAAATAAAACTGGTAAATTAAAGTTAAAAGGGGCAAAAATTAATCCACTACAAAAAATGATGAGGGTATATTTATTTAATTTCCCACCTAAACTAGATAACTAATTCCTGAATAATCAAGACTGGTTCTACGTCATGATATTTAACTGAGTAAAAGAGTTAATACATTATTAGGACAGTCTCTCTTCTGCAGTAGACTCATTTAGATCATGTTACAGTTACACATGACAGTAGAGTGAACTGTTTAGTCCTAACACCATGCCAGATTTTTAAGAAATACAGCTGTTCAGCTGACTTTCAGATACAGCAAATTAATATATAAAGTTAAATCTCAACAATATAATTGCTTGTAAGTGCTGCAAAGTTTTGCTTCTAAAAAAGTATCTTCTATATTTTCATAGTTAATGCAAATTCTGACTTTATTCAATAAACAAAACACCAATATAATACAAAGGCCAAGGCAATTTCAAATAGATGGAATCTTGTAACTTCCTGGCCATATTTACATTAACTTTACTGACATTTTGCCTTTATATTATCAGCTCATGACAAAGGGCACTCTCTCTGGTTAGCTCCATGAATATACACTGGACAGCTACGATGGGGCATGCAGAATAGAACAGAATTTTCAAAGTATATGATACAAAATTTTATAACCATTCAAACATTTATAATAGCTGAGAATTTAATGTTAGTTGTTTTGCAATGCAGATTGATGAGTATACAGACTTTAGTACGATCGTTTGATAGGGTTAGTTAAAATTCTTGAAAAGAAATGCTTGGAAAATTTGGTCTGCAAAGAGCTACTATACTAGAGATGAAACATTCAGAGTGGCAAATGAAACAAATAAGACATTTTAATTAGATAATTTTAGTGAATGTATTTCATTAACAGTATATTGTCATTCCTTTATTATTACAACCAACTTTTCCTTGGTTTTCCTGACTTTTGCTGTCCTTCCTGGAGTCCATCTTTAAATTCTGTCAGATCCTATAACAACATTTAAAACTTAACCTCCTTATCTTTGATTAAAAAATAAATCAGAAAACAAAAACCAGCAGCTGATAGTATTAAGTACTAAATATATGCCATGCTAAGAACTTTACAATGGATACTCTCTGATTTTCAGAGAAATCCTACAAGGAAAGTACTATCATATTCTCATTTTTACAGAGAAGAAAATTTATCTTAGAGTAAGTTTTACCCAAGGGCAGGCAGGAAACAGTGGCAGAAGTGAGAGATTCCAACTCAGGCAGTCCAAGTACAGAGCTGATGCTTTTGTTTTATTTTATACACACACACACACACACACACACACACACACCCCTTTTTTATTATATAGATATATAGATAAGATATATATACACACACTATATATGTATTTTTTCTTATTATACTTTAAGTTCTGGGGTAGATGTGCAGAACATGCAGTTTTTTTACATAAGTATACACGTGCCATGGTGGTTTGCTGTACCCATCAACTTGTCATCCACGTTGCGTATTTCTCCTAATGTTATCCCTCCCCTAGCCCCCCACCCCCCCTGGCCCCCCCACCCCGTGACAGGCCCCGGCGTGTGATGTTCCCCTCCCTATGTCCATGTGTTCTCATTGTTCAACTTCCACTTATGAGTGAGAAGATGTGGTGTTTGGTTTTCTGTTCTTGTGATAGTTTGCTGAGAATGATGGCTTCCAGCTTCACCCATGTCCCTGCAAAGGACATGAACTCATCCTTTTTTATAGCTGCATAGTATTCCATGGTGTACAACTCTAGGCCAAGTGAAGTGTTACCTTTTGCCATACAAACCAATCATCCTATGACTTCTTCACAAAACAATTTCCTCTAGCTGGACTCTCTCCCATAACCCTCTTCATACAGAAAATTCTTGTCTATTGTTCAAAATCCAGCTAAACTATCACTCTTTATTTTTATTTTTTGAGACGGAGTCTCGCTCTGTCCCCCAGGCTGGAGTGCAGTGGCACGATCTCGGCTCACTGCAAGCTCCACCTCCCGGGTTCACGACATTCTCCTACCTCAGCCTCCCGAGTAGCTGGGGACTACAGGTGCCCGCCACCACACCCGGTTAATTTTTTTTTGTATTTTTTAGTAGAGACTGGGTTTCACCGTGTGAGCCAGAATGGTCTCGATCTCCTGACCTCGTGATCCGCCCGCCTTGGACTCCCAAAGTACTGGGATTACAGGTGTGAGCCACCACGCTGGGCCTAAACTCTCACTTTTAAGCGAGCCTTTACTGAATATCCACCAGTAGACGTGGCTGAGCACTGTGTTCCATATGCTCATACAACAATATTTCAAATTATCATTTATTTGTTTATACAATTATTACCCTTTTCTGACTGCAGGTTCTTCAGGAGCAAAACCATGCATCATTCATCTTTGTATATTTAAAACTCAGGAACACTGTCCTGACACAATGTGTAAAATTAGCAAGTGAATTAATTTACCAGTGCCCCGAGAGCCTGAAATAGTCATTATCTGGTCAAGTTAGCTGGGAAGGAACCTTAGTTTTCATATGGAACTTGTTCATATGAATACATTTTCAACTATATGCTTTCTGCCTCTAAAAATATTCAAGACTTTCAGTAACAAGAAAAGGTTATGTTTATGTAGTAAAGATGAAGGGCAGGTAGAATTGCTGGGTACTTCTTGTGGATTTAATTGACATTAGAAGCAACCTTTGTGTCGAAATGATATGCAAAATATATAGTATCTTTATAAAAGCTTGGGTTCTATTTCTAACATTGTCCCACCAATGATAACCTTGGTGTCTTAGGTTTCAATTTTAAAAACTGGAAGTGGAATAATAAGATTTGGGGCTAGAAAATTTCAGTCACCTGCTTCAAAGGGTATATTTAGAGATTACTGGGATAATTAACATCATTCTTAGGAAAATAGTTAAAATTCTTTCCTGTAAAGCACTGAGAAGATGCTTCTCATCACATATGCTCCAAATTAGCATGCTAATTCACCCAGGTACACAGAAGGTTTGTCTTCGAGAAAAACCCTTCAGAGCACAGTATTTTATTTCCATATTATCAGGCTCTCCCAGCACACATAAATTTTTCATAAAAATAAGCTACCATTTATTTAAAAAAAAGCATTGGTAATTTTCATTGGATATGTATATTTATAAGTTATTAGATTCATATCTGTTTATTCTTCCAAATAAGTAGGAAAATATTGAAAATATGGAGCATTAGAGGTCTTTTCCTGATAATATGACCAAGTATCTACACTCGTAATACTTCATAGCAAGCATCTGAATCGTTTTCTTACATTTTGTGTTCCCTGAGTAGAAGGACTGAATGTCTACACAACAATCACATAATGAGCTTAATAAACAAAATTACGTAACTATTACTTATAAGCTTAAGGGAGACAAATGAGTCATTTAATATAAATGGGTGGCAAAATGAAAGAAAAGCATAAACTTGAATCTTGAAGAAAGGAGAGCAGAAACTGAAAAACAATGTCTGAAGAAAAAAGGAGAAAACATCTGTTTTATTTTTGTACGAAAGTGTAGGAAAGCAGTATAAGAATCCAATATATGATGTTCTGTAAAAAAAAATCCTAGTTTTTAAAAAAGGCACTTTGCTAGCTACCCCCAAACCATCTAACAAATCAGTCAAATGCACACCAAATAATAACCCAGTCAAAATATAACATTAGAAACCTCCAAAATGCTTCCTCCAAAAGACGGTACGATTTTCAGAATCATTCCCACATTCTCCACATAATACACTTCTGATTTACTTTGATTTTACATTCTTAGTTTTAAAAATATCATCATATGACAACAGAATAAGAAGTATATATTTAAATTAAAATCGATGATCCTTAAAACTAGAATATAGCTAAAAGAAGTAAGAAATAAGTATGACAAGAATTGATCTTTGATTTTTTTTTTCTTGACAGTTTTGGTTTCGTTTCGGCTCTTTTCGCTTCATTCATCCACTTGCTCACTCACTCATCAATCATGTATTTATTAAATCTCTTCTATTTTCCAGGCATCATGAAAGCATTACAGATACAGATGAAAAAACTCAGTTTCAGTTTCAGGGAAGTGGTTTCCAGGCTAAAGGGACACGAGTACAGTGTTACTTATTAGAATGTGTATCATGATTCTACCTAATACGACTACCTAAAGGATTAATTTCTGGGGTTATTTGGGCCTTGCCTTTTCCTACGGTTCTCTGATCTAAAATTTTGTGCATATACTACAACACAGAAATATGTTCAGGCAACAGAGAGTCCTCTCCGAGGGTTTCAAAATATTTGTAATATTTTGTACCAAACATAATTTCACCTAGTTTTATATAAACCTCTCACTATTTTGTTTTAGTGATCTCAATTCAAATTTTTAACGAAATTCAGTTTTAAATATGTACAGCAAAAAAAAAAAAAAAAAAAAAAAAAATACTAAGTCTTATGAAAAAAGATCAATGATACCAGAAAAAGACATTAACGTCACAACAACAACAACAACGAAAACATTTTAAAGCTATAGTTAGGGATGCCAAAGTAGGCTGGGGGCAGGGGCTCATGCCTGTAATCCCAGCACTTTGGGGGCTGAGACAGGTGGATCACCTGAGGTCAGGAGTTCAAGACCAGCCTGGCCAATATGGTGAAACCCTGTCTCTACCAAAAAATACAGAAAAAAAAAAAAAAAATTTAGCTAGGCATGGTGGTGGGCGCTTGTAATCCCAGCTACTCAGGAGGCTGAGGCAGGAGAATCGCTTGAACCTGGGAGGCAGAGGTTGCAGTGAGCCGAGATTGTGCCACTGCACTCCAGCCTGGGCGACAGAGTGAGACTCCATGACAAAACAAAACAAAACAAAATAAAACAAAAGGATGCCAAAGTAAATGACATATTCGTATAATCTATGCTCAAAACAGGTACTATGTACGCAGATTTTTACTTAATTTCTTTTTTGTGTGGGCAGATTTTTAAACAATCAGTTCCACAAATAACTGTGACATAATGTTTAATAAACTCAATTATAAACACTGCTTTGTGATAGCTAAAACTCTGTATGATTATCCTGAATCCTGATTGAGCACCAGGGACCACACATAAAAGAATAAAAAGGCAATGGCTTGTCAGGTTCCTATGTGACTTCTTACAACACTTTGAACAGAAGACACAGGTCAAGTTTGTCACTTGCTCCAACAGAGAGGTACTCAGAAGTTCAGAAAGTATAATAGGATAATCTCTCTACACAGCTGATTTTTCACTAGGAAATATTCAGAGAATTAACCACTTACCAAAACATAATTTTTAAACAATTTTTATTTTATATGGAATGCTTCACGAATTTGTGTGTCATTTTTGTGCAGGGGTCACGCTTATCTCTGTATTCTTCAAATTTTAGTATATGTGCTGTCGAAGCAAGCACATAAAATGTAATTTTGATATGAGCTTCCTTCTCAGAAAAATCTAGTGCAAGGTTAATTTTGTTTAGGGTAAAGCCACTATGTTAAAGTCTAAACTTTGAGAAAGACAATTATATGATACATATCAATATTATATACACTGTATGTGTCTCATCTCTCCTCACAATTATGTATATAATCATTTTTTCTTCATTTTATTCTAATTATTTTAGAGTTTAAAATACACATTCAATTCTAATTGTTTTAGACTTTAAAATAGTTTCTCCCTCTCTCTATATATGTATGTGTAAATATATACACACATATGGTATAACTGTGGTTATAGGCCATGTGACAATACATATGAAGTCTTTTTTTTTTTTTTTTTTTTGAGATAGGGTCTCATTCTGTTGCCTAGGCTGGAGTGCCATGGTGTGATCATGGCTCACTGCATCCTGGACCTCCTGGGCTCACGAGATCCTCCCACCTCAACCTCTCAAGTAGCTGGAACCACAGGCACGTGCCACCATGCTCAGCTAATTTAAAAAATTTTTTTGTAAAGACAGTGTCTCTACAAAAAAAAAATCAATGATACTGTTCCACTGAAATAGCTTTTATCATAATTAGGCAAAAGATGAATACTGTAGTTTAACCTGCTACTTTTCAGAAAGAAGTGATATAATAGCCTCTGTCCTCCCCTATCAACCTTATGAAGAATGGAAACATAACTGAAACTTCTAAGTACAACTAAAATTGAATTGATATTTGAAAGCTAATGAGCATGGCAGGACAAATTGGAAAACTCTCTTTCAATTTCTTTTTCTTTTTTTTTGAGATGGAGTCTTGCTCTTGTCACCCAGACGTGATGGTGAGATCTTGGCTCACTGCAACCTCCACCTCCCAGGTTCAAGCAATTCTCCTGCCTCAGCCTCCTGAGTAGCGAGGATTACAGGCATATGCCACCACGCCCAGCCAATTTTTGTATTTTTAGTAGAGACAGGATTTCACCATATTGGCCAGGATGGTCTTGAACTCCTGACCTCAGGTGATCTGCCTGTCTCGGCCTCCCAAAGTGCTGGGATTACAGGAGTGAGCCACCACGCCAGGCCTCTTTTTCATATTAACGATCACATCTAAGCAAGGTTTAACATGTTACATGGCATTAAACATGCCATGTTTCCCAGGCTGGTCTCAAACTCCTAGGCTCAGGTGCTCTTCCCATCTTGGCTTCCCAAAGAGCTAAGATTACAGGCATGAGCCACCACACCCAGCTCCCTATGAAGTCTTAAAATCCGAAAAAACTGAAATTCCTCACATATTCATTAAATCAAAGACAAACTACTAAATCACTTGGTTATTTTAAAAGTTTTATTTCCTAATTAAAATTTTAGTTAATAAACTTCAAAGGTTTCCCTTCTCCTGCTAATTTAGGCTTCATTTGAATATTCAAATGAATATCCTTCTTATGAATATTTATTCATTTATTACCAACCCTGATGAAACAGGAAATTATTTTAATATGCCAAGTATAATATATTTGACCTTGGTCTTCAAGGTTTCTGGCTCCTAAGGTTTACTGAATTTCAATTACACTTTAATGTCACAAGTTAATTTTTTTCTAGTCATTTGAGTTTAACTTGGCAAAGAGGGATTAATGAATTATTAAATTCATTTCCAATATTCCTCTAATTTTTTTAATTGAAAAAGCAAGACAACTAAGAAAAAAATCTAAACAATATTCTCTAATACTTTACTATAATTATATTCATTTTTCATATCACCTAAGTATCCAGACTTTCAAAAGTTGTATCTACTATTTATAGATAATATTTTTCAGGTTCCTACATTGTATTCAAACTTATTTGATTTATTTATTTAGAGACAGGGTTTTGCCCTGTTGCCCAGGCTGGAGTGCAGTGGCAGGATGATAGCTTACTGTAGTCTCCAACTCCTGGGGTCCAGCAATCCCCTGACCTCAGCCTCTGAACTAGCTAAGAGTACGGGTGTGTGCCACCATGCACAGCTCGTTTTGGTTTTTTTTCCTGTATAAATGGGGTTTTGCTATGCTGCCCAGGCTGGTGTAAACTCCCGGCCTCCAGCGATCCTCCTAACTTGGCCTCCCAAAATACTAGGATAACAGGCATAAGCCATCTCACCCAGCCCAAACTTAAAAGTTTTAATAGCTTCAGCATTTATAGAACATTCCCCTGTATGGGTCTGGTGGCTCATGCTTGTAATCCCAGCATTTTGGGAGGCCAAGGTGGGTGGGTCGCTTGAGTCCAGGAGTTCGAGATCAGCCTGGCCAACATGGCAAAATCCCACCTCTACAAAAAAAATACAAAAATTAGCTGGGTGTGGTGGTGCATGCCTATAGTCCCAGCTATTCAGGAAGCTGAGGCAGGAGGACAGCTTATGCCCAGGAGGAAGAGGTTGCAGTGAGCTGAGATTGTGCCACTGCATTCCAGTCTGGATGACAGAGTGAAACTCCATTTCAAAAAAGAACATTCTCCCAAAGTTGGGTATTTCATTTTCTTTGTTCTCATACATTATGCTATGATGAACATTTTTATTTCTATTTAATTATAACATTAAGATAAGTCCCTAAGGATGGATTCCTTAGATGAAAGGAACACTGTAAAGTGTCTTGCTATGAAATGTCAAATGTTTTCCAAAAAGGTAGTGCTAACTCAGAACTTCCTGAAAACAACGATTCTAAACCTACTGGTAAAAATCACTGCTATATTTATGGCACTGGATATCATAATTTAGAAAAATAGCTTTGTTATTTTAATATTTACCAAAGTAAAATGGTATTTCAAAATTGCCTAAAGATATATTTCCATGATTACAAATAGGATAAACATTTTTCTGTGTAATGTTTGTATCTTTTCTCCATTCTTTTACTCAGGAACTTTAATCTTCTAAAAAATCTGAAATGATATCCTCATACACTATAATAGTAGCATTTCATCATATTCAAAAAATGATTATATTTCCTGGTCTATGGTACCTCTCCCTCTACATTGTTATTTTTCATTATATGAAAAGTGTATATATATATATATATATATATATATTTAAGCATCTCTTTATGTTTTTTATTTAAATTTGAGAAAGCTATTTATTTTATCTCAAAACAAAATCAGTTCACATTGGCAATTTTATAAGTTTAAAATGGTTAACTTATACTTTTGAAGTTTATTTTCAGGATGATGAAGTGTGAATTTTTTTCAAAACTGCTATTTAATTATCTCAATATGTATTATAAATAGCTCTTCCATGTGACATGGTTCTAAAACCATACTTTTGTCATAATGGATTCTTATGTATAGTAACAACTATTTCCGAACACTCTAAGCTGTTTCACTCACATTTCATTCTCTGCACAAAACTCTGCCTTTAAAAAAATTTTTTTTTTTTTGAGACAAGGTCTTGCTCTTGTCACCCAGGCTGGAGTGCAGTGGCGTGAAATCAGCTTACTGCAACCCCTGCCTCCCAATCTCAGGTGATTTTTCCACCTCAGCCTCTCAAGTAACTCGGATTACAGCTGCATACTACTGCGCTGGCTAGTTTTTGTATTTCTGGTAGAGACCAGGTCTTGCCATGTTGTGTAGGCTGATCTCGAACTCCTAGGCTCAAGCTATCTGCCTGCCTCAGACTCCCAAAGTGCTGGGATTGCAGGCGTGCGCTACCGCACACAGTGAAAACTCTGCTTTTCTAGTTTTGAATATTGTTTTAATATATAGTAAAACTAGTAAAACTCCCATCCTATCACTGATTTTTTTCTTTGACATTGTCACTGGTTGAGTTTTCCATGTGCATTTAGCTGCAAAAGTAATCCTCAGGGGTTTTTTTGTTTTTGTTTTTGTTTTTTAGGGATCTGCATTAAGTTGGTATTAATTTGGAAATAACATCTGTTTGAAATAACATTTTGTCTACTCTCTCAAGAAACACGGTACAGTTTGCATTAAATTCCTAAGTCCATTGATATTCTTTTAACAACAAGTAAGACTTTCACTTGAACTTGATACTATCAACTCAGTATTATTAGTATTACTTTACCATTGTTTTTCACTAATGGTCTTCTCAAAAGGCACAATGGGTATTTCCCATACTAATTTGGAATTTCACAATCACCTATTTCTGGTGTTTAACAACATCATAGGTAGATCCTACCTTCATCTTCTAGCATTTCTGAAGGAGATGCTAGAGGAAAGTGCTATTTTAAAATATAAAAGGAAAACTCCTATTTTTCTTTCCCTCCTATCCATCCCACCATCTAACAACTAAATTCTTGATTCATAATTTATAAAGAAAGGAATATAGATTCCTACAAAAAATAAAATACAGATTCTCTACAAAAAATAAAATGAAAAATAAAAATGAGCCAGGTGTACTGGCACATGCCTGTAGTCCCAGTTACTCTGGGAGGACTGCCTGAGCCCAGGAATTCAAGGCTGCAGTCAGCTACGATCATGCCACTGCACTCCAGCTTGGGCGACAAAGCAAGGCCCTGTCTCTTTAAAAACAAAAAAATTGGAAGATTGATTTTGGCATTTTATGTCTCAAAACCATGACAGCTTTTTTTCCATAAGAAGAATTAGATAAATATTTTAGGATAAAATGTGGGTGGCAAAACTGGCTGAAGAAGCTATCTAGGGAGAAACAGAAAGTAAGGCAAAATAACAGGGTGATTGTAATACATTTCGTGTGAATGTCCTACTCTTCTGGAACAGAACATGAGCATCTCTGATGCCAAAGTGCATTCGTAGACTTTTCATTCTCAGCTCCACCCAGAACTGAGTACCTGAGAAAGCTTAATACATGCATTGAACTGAAATGAAACAGTTATCATTTGCCTAAATCTACTCCATAATTGGTCATAGAGAACCAATACGGAGAGGTCAGAAACTGAAAGTATAAGCTTGCACATTTTACTTTTACCTTCAAAACCAGAATTTAGAAGGTGCTCCCCCAGGTCACAACCAAACACCCTCTCTTTCAAGATTCCCCGCTGCTTCAGCTTCTGTTTTGTTGGACGAGACTTCATGAATGTTCGTAAGAATGTAATGAGCTTGCCGTGCTTTTTAGACACTAGAAATCAATAAAGAGAAAAGATCTGAGTTGTGGCAAGAGGTTACATTTTACTTAGCATAAAAAGAAGCATATCTCAAGAGGCTGACGGCAAAATAATCTATTATAAACATACTTTATAATCTTTAGGAAATTTCAACAGAAGTTTAGCTAAGAGTTGTGTTATAAATAACATCATAATTTTGTACTTTCTTCTTGTTGCGGGAAGTCAGGGACCCTGAACGGAAGGACCAGCTGAAGCCATAGCAGAAGAACATAAATTTTGAAGGTTTCATGGACATTTATTAGTTCCCCAAATTAATACTTTTATAATTTCTTATGCCTGTCTTTACTGCAATCTCTGAAAATAAATTGTGAAGATTTCATGGACATTTATCACTTCCCCAATCACTACTCTTGTGGTTTCCTATGCCCGTCTTTAATCTCTTAATCCCATCATCTTCATAAACTGAGGATGTATGTCGCCTCAGGACCCTGTGATGACTGTGTTAACTGCACTAATTGTTTGTAAAACATGTGTGTATGAACAATATGAAATCTGGGTATCCAAAAAGAACAGGATAACTGCAATTTTCAGGGAACAAGGGAGATAACCATAAGGCCTGACCGCCTGAGGGGCCGGGCAGAACAAAGACATATTTCTCTTCTTGCAAAAGCAAATGGGAGAAATATCACTGAATTCTTTTTCTCAGCAAGGAATAGCCCTGGGAAAGAGAATGCAGTCCCAGCGGGAGGTCTCTAAAATGGCCGCTCCGGGACTGTCTGTCTTATGCAGTTGTAGATAAGGGATGAAATAGGCCCTGGTCTCCTGCAGCACCCCCAGGCTTACTAGGATTAGGAAATTCCTGCCTAGTCAGGAATTTCAAATTTTAGTCAGACCAGTTCTCTGCTCTTGAACCCTGTTTCCTGTTAAGATGTTTATCAATGACAATGTGTGTGCAGTGGGACATGAAACTTCATCAGCAATTCTAATTTTGCCTTGGTCCTCTGATCTCACTCCGCCCCCATTTGCCTTGTGATATTTTATTGTCTTGTGAAGCATGTGATCTCTGTGACCCACATCCTATTCGTAAACTCCCTCCCCTTTGAAAACTGCTAATAAAAACCTGCTGGTTTTGCAGCTCAGGGGGCATCACGGAACCTGCCAACAAGTGATGTCTCCCCTGGACACCCAGCTTTAAAATTTATCTCTTTTGTACCCTTTCCCTTTGTTTCTCAGACTGGCCAACACTTAGGCAAAATAGAAAAGAACCTACATTAAAATACTCGGGCTGGTTCCCCTGATATCTTCTCACCACCTTACCTTATGGGACTGTAAGCAAATTTAAGTGTTGTAACCCATGATGTTTGAATCAAGCTTGGTAAACCAGTCATCTTCACAATGCATACTTAAGGATGTTACAGGATTACAAGAGGAACCTGAGTTTTACTGAATATATTGCTTTGGAGATCTTTATAATAAGTAAGACTTAAAATGGTGTAAAAGTGGCTTGCATTTCTAGTCAATTTTTAAATTATTTTACTTGATGGTTAGAAATTTTCATAGTACTTGTAATCTGTTGAAAATAACTGAAAAAAGAAAACTCTCATTTTGCAAAGAGGACAATCCCATAATGACACAGAACACATTTGTCAACCTAATGGCTATATACATACAAAACACACACCCACACAAGCATCAGATCTTCCATTAACATTCATCTATAATATACTAAGTACATCACCTTAAATCTTTTATAGATCAAGGAAAAAGATGAGTAAATTAATATTTGAAAAAATATTTCCACTGACTGATACATTAGAAAGACAACTGAAAAAAAAAAACGGAAAGTGAACAAATCCCTTAAAAATGACTTTTGCTGAGAAGTGCAGCTTATAGGGATAATTATGCTAAAAGTCAACATACAACAATATCATGAGCTCAAAGATTAGTTGTTAAATAGAAGACTAAGCTGGATGGCCTCAATCCACCTACTAAGTTTGCAGATGATTACTGAGAGTCTTACTGAGGCCTATTATACATTTTTAAAATTTTCGTGGGTACACAGTAGGTATATATATTTATGGGTACGTATTTTGATACAAACATGCAATGTGTAATAATCTCACCAGGGTAAATGGGGTATCCATCCCCTCAAGCATTTATCCTTTGTGTTGCAAACAATCTAATTAGAGTATTTTAGTTATTTTTTAATGTATATTTAAATTATTTTTGACTGTAGTCAGCCTGTTGTGCTATCAAATGCTACGTCTTACTCATTCTTTCTATATTTTGTCCCCGTTAACCATCCCTATTTCCCCCCCAACATCGGCTTATTACCCTTTCTGTCCTCTGGTAACCATCCTTCTACTCTCTGTCTCCATAATTTCAATTGTTTGGATTTTCAGATCCCACAAATAAGTGAGAATGTGCAAAGTTTATCTTTCTGTGCTTGGCTTATTTCACTTAATATAATAACGTCCAGTTCCATCCATGTTGTTGCAAATGACTGAATCTCATTATTTTTTATGGCTGAATACTGCCCCATTGTGTATATGTATCACATTTTCTTTATCCATTCATCTGCTGATGAACACTTAGGCTGCTTACAAATCTTGGCTATTGTGAGCAGGGATACAACAAACATGGGAGTGCAGATATCCCTTCTATATACGAATTTCCTTTCTTTTGGGTATATACCCAGCAGTAGGATTGCTGTATTGTATAATAGCTTTATTTTTAGGTTTTTGAGGACCCTCAAACTGTTCTCTATAGTGGCTGTTTTAATTTACATTCCCACTGACAGCATAAAAGGGTTCCCTTTTCTCCACATTTGTTACTGCCTGTCTTTTGGATAAAAACTATTTTAACTAGGGTGAGATAACACCTCATTGTAGTTTTAATTTGCATTTCTCTGATGATCAATGATGTTCAGCATCTTTTATATACCTGCTCGCCATTTGTATGTCTGCTTTTAAGAAATGGCTATTCAGATCTTTTGCCCATTTGTTAATCAAATTATTATTTTCCTTTGAGTTGTTTGAGCTCCTTATATATTCCAGTTATTAATCCTTTGTCAGATGGGTAGTTTGCAAATATTTTCTCCCATTCTGTGGGTTGTCTTTTCACTTTACTGATTGTTTCTTTTGTTGTGCAGAAGCTTTTAAACTTGATGTGATCCCATTGTCCATTTTTGCCTTGGTTGCCTATGCTTGTCTGGTATTACTCAAGAAATCTTTGCCCCTCTAATTTTCCTGGAGATTTTTCCAATTTTTTTTAGTAGTTTTATAATTTGAAGTCTTAGATTTAAGTCTTCAATCAAACATTTGGACTTAATTTTTGTATAAGGTGAGAAAGAGGGGTCTAGTTTCATTCTTCTGCACATGGATATCCAGTTTTCCCAGCACCATTTATTGAAGAGACTGTTATTTCCCCAGTGTATGCTCTTGGCACCTTTGATAAAAATGAGTTCACCGTAGTAGGTGTGTGGATTTGTTTCCGGGTTCTCTATTTTGTTCCACTGGTTCATGTGTCTGTTTTTATGTCACGCTGTTTTGGTTATTATAACTGCAATATAATTTGAAGTCAGGTAATGTGATCCCTCCAGTTTTGTTCTTTTAGCTTAGGATTGCTATGGCTATTATTTAGTTCCATATAAATATTACTATATTTTTTTTTCTATTCCTGTGAAGTATGTCATTGGTATTTTGATAGGAATTGCACTAAATCTGTAGTTTGGTTTGGGTAATAAGGACATTTTCAACAATATCGACTCTCCCAATCCATGAACGTGGAATACCTTTCCATTTATTTGTGCTCTCTTCCATTTCTTGCATCAGTGTTTTACAGTTTTCATCATAAAGATCTTACACTTTGGTTAATTCCTAGGTATTTTATTTTATTTGCAGCTATTACAAATGGGATTGTTTTCTTGATTTCTCTTTCAGATTGTTCACTGTTGGGATACAGAAATGCTACTGATTTTTTCATGTTAATTTTGTATTCTGCCACTTTACTGAATTTATCAGTTCAAATAGTTTTTTGGTGGAGTATTTAGGATCTCCAAATATAAGGTTATGTCACCTGCAAACAAGGATAATTTGGCTTCTTCTTCTTCTTCCTCCTCCTCCTCCTCCTCCTCCTCCTCCTCCTTCTTCTTCTTCTTCTTTTCTTCTTCTTCTTCTTCTCTTCCTCCTCTTCCTCTTCCTCCTCTTCCTCCTCTTCTTCTTTCTTCTTCTTCTTTTCTTCTTCTTCTTCTTCTTCTCTTCCTCCTCTTCCTCCTCCCCCTCCTCCTCCTCCTCCTCCTTCTTCTTCTTCTTCTGTTTGAGTGCTCTTTATTTCTTTCTCTTTTCTGATTGCTCTAGCCAGAATTTCCAATACCATGTTAAAGAAGAGTGGTAAAAGTGGGCATCATTGTCATGTTCCTGATCTTAACAGACTTTCAGTTTTTCCTCATTCAGTAGGATGCTAGCTATGGGTCTGTAGTATATGGCTTTTATTATGCTGAAACATGCCCCTTCTATACCTATTTTTTAAGGGGTTTTATCAAGAAGGGATGTTGAATTTTTATCAAATGCTTTTTCAGCATTCATTGAAATGTTCATATGGTATTGTGCTTCACTCTGTTGATATGATGTATTGCATGTATTGATTTGTGTATGTTGAACTATCACTGCATCCCTGGGATAAATCCCACTTGGCCATGATGAATGACCTTGCTAACGTGTTGTTGAATTTGGTTTCCTAGTATTTTGAGATTTTTTTTGCATCAATATTCATCAGTGATATTGGCCTGTAGTTTTCTTTTTTTGATGTGTCATTGGTTTTGGTATCAGTGTAATACTGGCTCTGTAGAATCAGTTTGGAAGTATTCTCTCCTCTATTTTCTGAATACAGTAGAATTGGTAGTTGTTCTTCTTTGATTAAATGTCTGGTAAAATTCAACAGTTAAGCCATTGAGTCCTGGGCTTTTCTTTGCTGGGAGACTTTTTATTATAATTTTTATCTCATTATTTGTTATTGGTCTGTTCAGGTTTTGGATTTCTTCATGGTTTGATCTTGGTAGGCTGAACGTGTTTAGGAGTTTATCCACTTATTCTAGATTTTCCAATTTACTGGTGTATAGTTGCTCATAATAGCCACTAATGATCCCTAGAATTTCTGCAGTGTCAGTTGCAATGTTTCCTATGTCATATCTGATTTTATTTGGGTCGTCTTTTTTTTTCCCTTAGTCTAGCTAAAGGTTTGTCAATTTTGTTTAACTTTTCAAAAAACCAACTTTTCCTTTTGTTGATCTTTGGTGTTTTCTTTTCAATTTCACTTGTATCTGCTCTGATCTTTTATTATTGCTTTTTCTTCTACTAATTTGGGTTTGGTTTATTCTTGCTTTTTCTAGTTCTTTAAAATACATTGCTAGGGTGTTTTTCTTGTTTCTCATGTAGGTACTTATAGCTATACATTTCCCTTTTAGTACAGCTTTTATTGTATCACATAGGTTTTGATATGTTGTTTCTATAATCATTTGTTTCAAGAAATTTTTTCAATTTCCTTCTTAATCTCTTCACTGACTCACCGTCTTTCAGGAGTATACTGTTTAATTTCCATGTGTTTGTACAGTTTCCAAAATTCCTTGTTACTGATTTCTAATTTTAGTCTGTTGTGGCCAGAGATGCTTGATATCATTTCAATGTTTTCTTTTTTTTTTTTTTTTTTTTGAATACTTTTAGATTTGTGTGACCTAACATATGGGCTATCCTTGAGAATAATCCACATGTTGAGGAGAAGAATATGTATACTGTAGCTGTTGGATGAAATGTCCTGTAAATATTTCTTAGGTCTATGTAGTCTATAGTACACATTAGGTCCTATGGTGATTTTCTGTCTGTAAGATCTGTACAATGCTGAAAGTGGGATGCTGAAGTCTCCAGCTATTATTGTATTGGGATCTCTCTCTCTTTAGCTCTAACAATATTTGCTTGATATTTCTGGGTGCTCTAGTGTTGGGTGCATATATATTTACAGTTGTTATATCTTTTGGCTAAATTGACCCCTTTATTATCATATAGTGATGTTCTTTGTCTCTTCTTATAGTTTCTGTCTTGAAATCTATTTTGTCTCATATAAGTATAGCTACTCCTGCTCTTTTTTGGTTTCCATTGACATGGAATATCTTTTTCCATCCCTTTCTTTTCGGTCTCTGTATATCTTTATAGATGAAGTGTGTTTCCTATAGGCAACAGGTCATTGGGTCTTGTTTTTTCATCCATCCAGCCACTCTATGTCTTTTATTGAAGAGTTTAGTCCATTTACTTTCGATGTTATTATTGATAAGTTCAGACTTCCTCCAACCATTTTGTTATTTGCTTCCTGGTAGTTTTGTGGTCTTCTTTTCCTTCTTTCCTTCCTTCCTGTCTTCCTTTTAGTAAAGGTGATTTTCTCTGGTGGTATGATATAATTTCTAGCTTTCTACTTTTAGTGTATGCATTGTATGCTTTCGGATTTGAGGTTATAATGAGGCTTGCGAATATTATCTTATGACCCATTTTTAAGCAGATAACAACACTGCATAGACAAACAAGCAAAAAGAAAACTAACAGACTGTATGCTTTAACTTCATCCTTTGCTTTTTAACTTTTTGTTTTTTCTATTTATATCTTATTTACTGTCTACATCTTGAAAGGTTGTTCTAGCTATTATTTTTTATTGGTTCATCATTTAGATCTTCTACTTAAGAGCAGTTTACACACCACAGTTAGTGTTATAATATTCCATGTCCGTGTACTTACTATTAGCAGTGAGTTTTGTATCTTCATATAATTTCTTATTGTTCATTAATGTTGTTTTCTTTCCGACTGAAGTATTCCCTTTAGTATTTCTTGTAGGACAGGTCTGGTGTTGATGAAATTCCTCAGCTTTTATTTGTCTGGGAAAGTGTTTACTTCTCCTTCATGTTTGAAGGATATTTTCACCAGACATACTACTCCAGGGTAAAGTTTGTTCCTTTAGCACTGTAAATATGTCATGCCGCTCACTCTCTCTTAACGTTCCCACTGAAAAGTGTGCTGCCAGATACACTGGCGCTCCGCTGTATGCTCTTTTTCCTTCTTGCTGTTAGTATCCTTTCTTTATTCTTGACCTTTGGGAGCTGGATTATTAAAATGTCTCGAGGTAGTCTTTTCTGGGTTAAATCTGTTTAGTGTTTTGTAAATTTCTTGTGTTTGGATAGCGGTATCTTTCATTTTGGGAATTCTCTGTTACTATCTCTTTGAACAATAAACTTTCCACCCCTATCTCTTTCTCTGCCTCCTCTTTAAGGCCAGTAACTTAGATATGCCCAATTAAGACTATTTTCTAGATCTTATAGGCATGCTTCATTCTTTTTTCTTTTGTCTCCTTTGTGTATTTTCAGGCTGTCTTCAAGCTCACTAATCTTCCACTTGATCAATTCTGCTATTAACAGATTCTGATATATCTTCAGTACATCAACTGCATTTTTGAACTCCAGAACTTTTGCTAGATTCTTCTTAATTATTTCAACCTCCTAACCTTATAGAATTCTGACTTCCTTCTCTGTGTTATCTTGAATTGCTCTGAGTTTCATCAAAATGACTATTTCAAATTCTCTGTCTGAAAGGTCACACACCTCTAGGGTTGGTGCCTGGTACCTTATTTACTTCATTTGGTGAGGTCATGTTTTCCTGGATGGTCTTGATGCTTGTGGATGTTTGTCAGTGTCTGAGCATTGAAGAGTCAGGTATTTATTGTACTCTTCACAGTCTGGGCTTGTTTGTACCTGTCCTTCTTAGGAAAGCTTTCCAGGTATTCAAAAGAAGTTGAGTGTTGTGATCTGCATCACAATACAAGCTGTATCTGAATTAGTGGACACCCCAATTCAATAATGCTGTAGTTTTTGCAAATTTGTACAGGTACTGCCTTGGTGGTCTTCGATAAGATCCAGAAGCATTCTCTGGATTACCAGGCAGAGACTTTTGTTTTCTTCTCTTACTTTCTCCCAAACAAAGTCTCTCTCTGTCTCTGTGATAAGCTACCTGGAGCTGGGGTGAAACAAGCACCCGTGGCCACCACCACCGGGACTGCACTGGGTCAAACCCAAAACCAGTATAGCACTGGGTCTTGCCCAAAGCCCACTGTAACTGGTACCTGGCTACTGCCTGTGTTTGTTCAAGGACCTAGGACTGTATAATCAGCAAGTGGTAAAGCCAGCCCAGCTGTGTCATTCCTTTCAAGGCGGTGAGTTCCCCCAGGCCCTAGGCGAGTCCAGAGATGCTGTCCAGGAGCCAGCAACTGCCATCAAAAACTTCAGAAATCTACCTGTTGTTCTACTATATTGCAGCTGAGCTGGCACTGAAACCACGAGACGCAGTCCTTCCTACTCTTCCCTCCCCTTTCCACAGGCAGAGGAGCCCCACCCCATGGCCACCACCACAAGCCCACAGGGAGTACTGCCACGTTACCACTGATGTTCACTCAAGGCCCAAAGGCTCTTGTCAGCTTGTGGCTAATGCTGCCCGGCCTGGAACTCATCCTTCACAGCAGTGGGCTCCCCTCTGGCCCAGGGCAGGTCCAGAAATGCTGACCAAGCGCCAAGGCCTAGAATCAGAGTCCCCAAGAGTCTGCAGGGTGCTCTATCCCACTGTGGCCAAGCTGGTACCTAAGGTGCAAGACAAAGTCCCCTTTACTTTTCCCAAGCAGAAGGAGTCTTTCACCATAGCCACCACAGCTAGGAACGAGCTGGGTTTCACTTGAAGCCAGCTTACCTCAGAGTCTCACCCTTGGCCCATGGCATACTACCCAGGTATCACTGCTGGTTATTCAGGGTCCAAGGGGTTTTTAGTCTGCAGGTGATGGGGCCTGCTAAGACAGTCCTTCCCTTGAAGGCAGTGGGTTCCCTTCTGGCCCCAGGTGTATCTAGAAATGTGGTCCAGGAGCTAGGGGCTGGAATGGGGGCCTCACAACTCTCACCAGTGCTCTTTCCTACCACAGCTGAGCTGGTATCCAAGATGCAAGACAAAGTCCTCTTTAATCTTCCTTCTACTCTTCCCAAGCAGCAAGAAGGGATCGGTTTTGGAGTCACAAACTGTCCTGCCTAGGGTAAGGGGAGAGGTGGCACAAGCACTCCCTTAGCCACCCTGGTTGGTGTCTCAGTAGGTCATTGGTCTCTCAAGTCCATTGGCTCTGGGCCCAGTTCAGCATTAAGACTTGCCTAGGAGTTGCAGTCTTTGCAGCCTAGACTGCTTTTCAAATTTATTCAAGGCCCCAGAGCACTTTAGCTTGCAGTGGTGAGGCTAGTTGCAGCTGAGTTCTGACCGCTGGGATAGGAGATTTCCCCTCTATCTAAGGCTGTCTAAATGCTCCCTCCACGATGGGCATCATCTAAGTTCAACCTGGTTTTGCTTTCCACTGTGACAGGGCAGCAGTGAGTTCAAGATAAAGTCTCAATATCCCTCAGTTCTCCCTGAAGAGAGAGCACAGATTCTCGCTGTGTGCCACAGGGCCACTACTGGGGGACAGGGTGGGGGTGGCAAAGGTGATTTAAGACTGGTTTTTCCTACCCTCTCTAGTGCTTCTTTCAGCAATAGGAAGGTAAAACCAGGTACTACTATGAGTGCTCATCTGATTTTTGGTTCCCATGGGGGTGTTTTTTCATGTGTGTAGAGTTGTGAAATTTGGTACTCCTGAAGGGGAAACAATCAGTGAAACCTTTTATTTGGCCGTCCTGCTTTGCTCCTCCCCTACTATACAGTCGTGAATGAATCCAAACCTTAACATTCCTGAACAGATGAGGACTCCTGAGGGAACCTTGTGTGCCTAGAGTAACTTATGGCCTAGATAGAACACTAGATGGGCTATTCTACACAAGATTAGACATCTGCCATCCATTTCTTTTCATTCTACGGGAAACATTATTTACAGACATTAGTTCTTTTTTATAGACTACACAAGGTGACCAACCATCCTGGTTAGTCCACGACTGACAAGTTTCCTGAGACATGGAACTTTCCAGGCTAAAACCAGTAAAAGTCTTGGACAAAGTACAACAAAGCCATCATCCTAGACCATAACACAGATTAAATGCAAAATATTTATCCTTTCCTATAACACCTGTTAAAACTTACTTGCAATCTCAATATAATGTTGATGCTATCTCTGACATGCATGCTCTGAAACTCTGAGTAAATTATAACCTCTGTTGTATCTGAGATTCCTCACAGTAAAATTAAACTACATGCTCACTTTTCTACTAATGGGGCATTTATAGTATAGAGGTTAACTTCAGAAGTTTGTCACATATAATATTATTATATTAAAAGTTACAGGCTGGTGTAATTATTCTCCTCTAGTTGCTAGCAGATTGTGTGTAATGAATCTTTGTTACAGAGTGGTCATCAAACCATTTATGTTCTTTTTTTTTTTTTTTGAGACGGAGTCTCGCTCTGTCGCCCAGGCTGGAGTGCAGTGGCCGGATCTCAGCTCACTGCAAGCTCCACCTCCCGGGTTTACGCCATTCTCCTGCCTCAGCCTCCCAAGTAGCTGGGACTACAGGCACCGCCACCTCGCCTGGCTAGTTTTTTGTATTTTTTAGTAGAGACGGGGTTTCACTGTGTTAGCCAGGATGGTCTTGATCTCCTGACCTCATGATCCGCCCGTCTCGGCCTCCCAAAGTGCTGGGATTACAGGCTTGAGCCACCACGCCCGGCCATGTTCATTTTTAAACATCTTCCATACCAACTTTAAAATAATTTTGACAAGATCCCCAGAAAACTAGTAAGTTTGGTTTGCAACAATTTAACATTATATAATAATTTGGAAGAATTTTAATTTCTGTAATATTCAATATTTCTACATGGAAAGCGTATGTCATAATTTTTCTAAATCTGTTATTATCTCTCAAAAGATTTTTCTAATTTTCCTCATAAAGGACTCATTCCACATATTTCTTATTAGGAATATAGCTAGGTAACTTAATTTTTTTCTGCTTTAGTAGAATAATACCTTGCGTCAATTATGCCCTCCACTGGTAATTACTAGTATGCTGGAAAATAATTTTTTTTCTTCAACTTTTATTTTATGTTCCAGAGTATATGTGCAGGATGTGCAAGTTTGTTACATAGGTAAACATGTGCCATGATGGTTTGCTGCACAGATCGTCCAATCACCTAAGTATTAAGCCCAGCATCCATTAACTATTCTTCCTGATGCTCTCCCTCCCCCTATCTTGACAAGCCTTACTGCGTGTTGTTCCCCCCATGCATCTATGTGTTCTCATTGTTCAGCTCCCACTTATAAGTGAGAACATGCAGTGTTTGGTTTTCTGTTCCTGCCTTTGTTTGTTGAGGATAATGACTTCTACCCCCAAACATGTCCTTGCAAAGGACATAATCTTGTTCCTTTTATAGCTGCATAAAATAATGTATGTGTACCCCTTTTTTAAAAATCTAGTCTATCATTGATGAGTGTTTGAGTTGATTCCATGTCTTGGCTATTGTGAACAGTGCTGCAATTAACATATGGGTGCACATACCTTTAAAATAGAAAGATTTATATGTGTTTGGGTACACAGCCAGTAATGGGATTGCTGGGTCAAATGGTATTTCTGCTTCCAGATCTTTGAGGAACTACCACAAGGTCTTCCACAATGGTTGAACTAATTTACATTCCCACCAACAGTGTAAAAGTGGTCGCTTTTCTCTGCAACCTTGCCAGCATCTGTCGTTTCTTGACTTTTTAATAATCTCCATTCTGACTGGTGTGAGATGGTATCTCATTGTGGTTTTGAATTCTGTTTCTCTAATGATCAGTGATGTTTGTTAGCGGGATGAATGTCTTCTTTTGAGAATTGTCTGTTCACGTCCTTTGCCCACTTTTTAATGGGGTTGTTTTTTTTCTTGTAAACTTAAGTTCCCTGTAGACTCTGGATATTAGACCTTTGTCATATGGATAGATTGCAAACATTTTCTTCCATTATGTAGGCTGTCTGTTCACTCTGATGATAGTTTCTTTTGCCGTACTGAATCTCTTTTGCTTAATTAGATCTCATTTGTCAATTTTTGCTTTTGTTGCAATTGCTTTTGATGTTTTCGTCATGAAATCTTTGCCCATATCTATGTCCTGAATGGTATTGCCCAGATTTTCTTCTAGGGTTTTTATAGTTTTGGGTTTTACTATTTAAGTCTTTAATCCATCTTGAATTGATTTTTGTATAAGGTGTAAGGAAGGGGTCCAGTTTCAATTTTCTGTATATGGTTAGCCAGTTCTCCCAGCACCATTTATTAAATAGGGTATACTTTCCCTGTTACTTGTTTTTGTCAGGTTTGTTGAAGATCAGATGGTTGTAGGCGTGCAATCTTATTCCTGAGTTCTCTATTCTCAGAAAACAATTTCTTAATGTATAGCTCACATCTGATCATTTACTAAACTCTCAATAATTTTAGAAGGATATTAGTTGATTCTTTTGAATTTCATGGATATGTAACTGTGTCAAAGTAAATATGGCCATTCTAGCTTTTGTCTGATAGTAAAAGCTTCTGATTTCTGTTTCAGATTTTGTCCAGAACTTCCAAAATACATGTTAACAGTAGGCATTTATATTTTGATGCTGAATTTGATGAAAATAACTGTCAAATTTGGTAACTGCATATGATGTATATAAGAAAGCATTCTTTAAGTAACATATTTCTAAGAATGTTTCAAAGGAATAGAAAGTGAATATTAACTGTTAATCATTTAGCAACAAATGTGTAAGTGCCTACCATAACTTAGGAACTGCTCTAAGTCATGAGATTACGATGGGGAACAGGAGAGACAAGGTCCTTGCTGTCACAGAGCTTACTGATGGCAGACAATGAATGACCAAATAGTAATATGGATACAGCCAGCATTTATTTTACACTTAGTATGTACAAAAAACTACCTAAGTGTTTATATTTATTAATCATTCATTTCTCACAGCCCACTGTTAGGAAAATATTAATACTATACCCATTTTTAGATGAAGAAACTGAGGCAGAGAATGCTAGGTTAATGTGCCCACTGTCACATAACCGGGATTCCAAATCAGGGCATTTAGCATACAGCCCAAACTCTTATCCACTAAATGACACTGCCTAAATGAAGGCAACAAAGTAATATCAGATTATTTATAGTGGCTAATAAAAAAATAAATAGCCTGATGTATTAGTGACTTGAAAGAAACTGCATTAAACAGAGAGGTAAGGAACAGTTTCTCTGAGGAAGTCATATCTGAGCTGGAAGCCATGAGAGGGGTAGGGAGCCAGGGGACAGTAGTATGAAATGAGGCTTAAGGGGTATGCAAAGCTGGGATCATAGGCCCGAATAGAGAGTTTACAAATAAACAGTTAAAACATTTCAAAACATTTTAAAACACTAGGTTACTTTAAAAATAACCAAATATGTTTATTAGAAACCCAAAAGAGCATTAATAGGGTATTGGTTGAATAAATTATGATACATCCGCACAGAGTATTATTTGTTAACTTTTGCTTTTTTTTATTTTTAACGAAGATCTCTACCTACTGATAGGGAGTACTCTTCAGGATACATTAAGTGAAAAAAGCAAAGCGGAGAACAGCATATTTAGAATAAGAAAGGATGAGGAATACACACATCACACACAAATTCACCCACACAAATATGCATGTACACATGAGCTTATTTTTGCAAAAAGAAACACTAGAAGAATACACTAGAAACTGATAAAAACAGGTTAAAAACAACAGGTGGGAAAAGGGAAAAGGATAAGAATAAGACGTGAGACTTCTCTGAGTATACCTTTTTTATACAGCTTGACTTCTGAATCACGTGAATGTTCTTTCTACATGTTCAAAACTAAATTTAAAATATTTTTAAAAAGGACCACTTCTCAGAGGGAATGCTTTCAACTTTTCCCCATTCAGCATTATGTTGGCTGTGGATTTGTCATAGCTGGCTTTCATTACATTGAGGTATGTCCCTTGCATGCAAGTTTTGCTGCTGAGGGTTTTAAAGGGATGCTGAATTTTGTCCAATGCTTTTTCTGCATCTATTGAGATGATCATGTGATTTTTGTTTTTTAATTTTGTTTGTGGTGTATCACATTTATTGACCTGCATAAGTAAAACCATTCCTGTATCGCTAGTATGAAACCCACTTGATCATGGTGGCTTCTCTTTTAGATAGGTTGCTGGTTCTGGTTAGATAGGATTTTGTTAAAAATTTTTGATGTATTTTCATCAAGGATATTGGTCCGTAGTTTTATTTTTCAGTTATGTCCTTTCCTGGTTTTGGTATTAGAGTGATACTGGTTTCATAGAATGATTTAGGGAGGATTCCCTCTTTCTCTATCTTGTAGAATAGTGTCGATACAATTGGTACCAATGCTTGTTTGAATGTCTGGTAGAATTCAGCTGTGAATCTGTCTGATCCTGGACTTTGTTGGTAATTTTTTAAAATTACTATTTCAGTCTCACTGCTTGTTATTTTTGGTCTGTTCAGGGTATCTAATTCTTCCTGATTTAAGCTAGGAGGATTTTATCTTTCCAGGAATTTATCCATCACCTCTAGGCTTCCTAGTATATGTGCATAAAAGTGTTCATAGTAGCCTTGAATGATCTTTTGTATTTCTGTGGTGTCAGTTGTAATATCTCCCATTTTGTTAAAAAAAAAAAAAAAAAAAAAAAGATGTTGGCCTGGATGCAGTGAAGACAGAATACTTCTACACTGCTGGTGGGTATGCAGACTAGTAAAACCACTATGGAAAACAGTATAGAGATTCCTTCAAGGACCAAAAGTAGAACTATCATTTGATCCAACAATCTCACTACTGGGTATCTACCCAGAGGGAAAGAATTCATTATATGAAAAAGATACTTACACAGTCATGTTTATGGCAGCACAATTCGCAATTGCAAAAATGTGGAACCAACCCAAATGCCAAATGCCCATCAATCAACAAGTGGATAAAGAAACTGTTAGACACACACACACACACACACACAATGGATACTACTCAGTCATAAAAAGGAATGAATTAATAGCCTTTGCAGCAACCTGGGTGGGATTGGAGACTATTATTCTAAGTGAAGTAACTCAGAAATAGCAATCCAAACATCGTATGTTCTCACTCATAAGTGAGAGATAAGCTGTGAGGATGCAAAGGCGTAAGAATGACACAATGGACTTTGGGGAATCAAGAGGAAAGGGTGGGAAGGGGGTGAAGGATAAAAGACTACAAATTGAGTTCAATGTATACTGCTCAGGTGTTGGGTGCACCAAAATCTCACAAATCACAACTACAGAACTTACACATGTAACCAGATACACCTGTTCCCCCAAAACCTATGGAAATAAAAAATGCAAAAAAAAATGCAAAAAAAAAAAAAAAAAAAAAAAACCCTGCAAAGTAAAGTAATATTTAACTCCATCCACCTCCTTTACTATTGGCAATAATATTGGTAATGTAATTTGGAAACAACTTTACACATATTGTGGGACAAAACAAAGATTTTCCATGTGAGAGAAAATGAGATACAATGATAAGATCTAAAGGTTAAGAAGAAAAACCTGTAATGTTAACTTTGACTTGGAAACATCAACATGAACTCATGACTAAAACACTCACACACTTTCCTGAAGCTCTATCCACTTTAAAAGGCTTAGAAATAATGATATATCGGTTGCAATGAAGGTCTCTGGTCTCAGATCTTAGTGGTTAAATAAAATTCCTTATCAAAACGAACCCCGAATGCAAGTCAGAAGCAGGCAAAGCACAAGATGAGAATGGAAAGCTTGTAACAGAAAGCAAGGGGATGCCCACAGCTGAGGGATCCCTGACAAGGGCTGAGTCAGACTCTTGTGGGCAGATCTGGGACAATCCATGCATCATAAAGAATGGTTATAACTGATCGTAAAAGATCAAATAAATAAAAATCCTGAGTCAGTAGTAACAGTAACCAAAAGAAAGAAAGGAAAAAGTGACCATTTTCAACACAAATGGAGGGAGAACATTTTTTAAACCACAGCAGTAGTCTGCCCATATTGAATAGGCTTCTCAACAGTAGAGAAAAGAACACATTTGTTTCTTTCACATCGATTAGCAATTTTATAACTGGAATTATATACTGACCAATAAACATACATCTTCACAATTCAGTGGTAAGTCAATGGAAACATATTTATAGTTATGATCCTCCAACCAAACACTCCCAACACAATAACACTTCATTAGTCAAAAGCAGCCTGTGTACAACATGACTTCCCAGGACATTAGGTACTGACTCTGCTTCTTGGTTTGGCAAGTTTAGATCACGAACAAGGAAACATGGCTATCTTTTCCTGTTAGGGTAAAGAGTGTTCATGTTTATTTTTCCTAAATAGTGACACAAGGCACAATTAAGTAAGAGTTGCAATAAAGCATAAAATTAAGATAATGGAGGGTGTCACTGGCAACTCTGTGCCCCCATTTGGCACTCCAGGGCTCTGGGAAACTGTGCTGATATACGTGCAGCTCTGGCTTTTACTCTGAATGGCCACTTTGCATTGTTACCTTTCCACAAAACATTACTACATAGATTAGAACTTTACATCTAAACTGGGTGTGTAAGTGGGAGGGGTGGACATGGTCTCTTCTTGCCAATCTATATCCCAATCTGAGACATTGAAATAATGGATATTCATAATGGTGACTACACATAAAGTCTTAAGTGATTCCAAAAGCCTTCAAAGGAAGATTAAACTGTGTTCTGCATAGTTTCAGCATTGCTGGTGATGTTATTTTAATTGGACTCCTCCTCACTGTGGCAGACAGTGAGAAGTTCTGGCATATGTAATTAATCAATTATTTATCAAGACAGATTAATTTCACTGCTTTGGAGATATAAATAAAAATATTCAATTTAATTATACCCAAATTTGAGGATCTAGTAACACTTCCATATATAAATCTCTTAAATTAGTTTTCTTCATTTTATTTTATTTTTGTTTTATTAAAGTTCTAGGGTACATGTGCCCAACGTGCCGGTTTGTTACATATGTATATATGTGCCATGTTGGTGTGCTGCACCCATCAACTCGTCATTTACATTAGGTATATCTCCTAATGCTATCCCTCCCCTCTCCCCCCTCCCCACAATAGGCCCCGCTGTGTGATGTTCCCCTTCCTGTGTCCAAGTGATCTCATTGTTCAATTCCCACCTATGAATGAGAACATGCGGTGTTTGGTTTTCTGTTCTTGCGATAGTTAGCTGAGAATGATGGTTTCCAGCTGCATCCGCGTCCCTACAAAGGACAAGAACTCATCCTTTTTTATGGCTGCGTAGTATTCCATAGTGTATATGTGGCACATTTTCTTAATCCAGTCTGTCACTGATGGACATTTGGGTTGATTCCAAGTCTTTGCTATTGTGAATAGTGCTGCAATAAACATATGTGTGTGTGTGTCTTTATAGCAGCATGATTTATAATCCTTTGGGTATATACCCAGTAATGGGATGGCTGGGTCAAATGGTATTTCTAGTTCTAGATCCTTGAGGAATTGCCACACTCTCTTCCACAATGGTTGAACTAGTTTACAGTCCCACCAACAGTGTAAAAGTGTTCCTATTTCTCCACATCCTCTCCAGCACCTGTTGTTTCCTGACTTTTTAATGATCGCCATTCTAACTGGTGTGAGATGGTATCTCATTGTAGTTTTTGATTTGCATTTCTCTGATGGTGAGGGATGATGAGCATTTTTTCATGTGTCTGTTGGCTGCATAAATGTCTTCTTTTGAGAGATGTCTGTTCATATCCTTTGCCCACTTTTTGATAGGGTTGTTTGGTTTTTTCTTGTAAATTTGTTTGAGTTCTTTGTGGATTCCAGATATTAGCCCTTTGTCAGATGAGTACATTGCACAAACTTTCTCCCATTCTGTAGGTTGCCTGCTCACTTTGATGGTAGTTTCTTTTGCTGTGCAGAAGCTCTTTAGTTTAATTAGATCCCATTTGTCAATTTTGGCTTTTGTTGCCATTGCTTTTGGTGCTTTAGACATGAAGTCCTTGCCCATGCCTATGTCCTGAATGGTATTGCCTAGGTTTTCTTCTAGGGTTGTTATGGTTTTAGGTCTAACATTTAATTCTTTAATCCATCTTAATTTTTGTATAAGGTGTAAGGAAGGGATCCAGTTTCAGCTTTCTACATATTGTTAGCCAATTTTCCCAGCACCATTTATTAAATAGTGAATCCTTCCCCCATTTCTTGTTTTTGTCAGGTTTGTCAAAGATCAGATGGTTACAGATGTGTGGTATTATTTCCGAGGGCTCTGTTCTGTTCCATTGGTCTATATCTCTGTTTTGGTACCAGTACCATGCTGTTTTGGTTACAGTAGCCTTGTAGTACGGTTTGAGCAAAACTATAAATTAGTTTTCTTCATTTTAAACTTTCTTCCCATTTCTTAGACATTAAAGTAACCAAAAAGAGCTTATTTGAGACACGAGCACTGATCTCCACCTGTTGCCTTCCTGTTCAATATCACTAGTTACTACCTTTTGGGGAGCAAAGTATCTAATACTATCCATTATATCAGAAGATTTCTACTGACGAAAGCAGGGTGTAGAGTTAGATGATTAAGTGCTTACAAACCCACTTCTACAGAAGAACACTGACAAGCAAGGCTGTGAGGGTTAAGGTCCACCAAACATCCTGGATTAGAGACACTAAAATGATACCAGTGGTATTTCTACAGATAAAACGTATAAAAAATAAAATGTAAAACAATACTTAGACAAAAGCAAACCACACTACTTTGTATTCAGATTTCCTGCTTGAGAGCTAAAATACAACATGTGCCACAACGTTATTTAGACATGACACACTTTATATTTGCAATCTTTTTTTAAACCAAAGACAAACCCTACCAGACCAGTCTTTCCAGTAGTTAAAAGCCTTAGCAGTATGACACACAACCTAGTATCTCCAAGGTAAATCTTTATGGTACCAATAACCAGTTTATAGAGAGATACTAAAAAACATGCAGTTCATTAAGCCGTAGTGAACCTTGGCATGAAGAGGCAGGGCAGTGCTGTTTAATTACACCAGTATAATACTTCCCCAGCAATCCCAACGAATTCTTGCTTTCTCATAATACTTTCTCTAAAGTTTTAGGAATTGGTTCCCAGAAATCTTCTAGACCGACTTAAGACAAATCTGGGCCTATATTAATTTCTGAGCGTGTATAGGAACATGGTTTGTCCCAAGATAATGGCCTCAGCATTAAGTTTATTTGATTATATACATCAAGTTTTAGGAAAGGTAATAAATTCACAACATCAAGCAGACAAAATTAGAATGTAGTGGTGGGAATATATAATACCTGTGCAGACTGTTCTGATTAGACCAAAGGTATAATAAAATATGAGAGTAATGTTTAACATGTCCAGTGGATTTTTACACAATATCCTGTCTTTTATTCAGTTCCCAAACATAGATTAGATAACCACTTGGTAGAAATTTAAGCAAGGAGAATCCAAATACAGGCAACTGCACTACGTAATATTTAAGGTTCTCTTATAATCTCACAAATTCTATCATTCTCAGTCTCTGCTGCATACCTTAAAGTACTTTATGCTAAACAAATATTAAAAGGTTTGAATTTTAATTTAAAATTCCATAAATTGCTTTTATTTAAAGCACAATGTATCTATTCACACTAATGAATATGAAGGATTTTTCTCTAGACAACTATCAAATCCATTTAATGAACTAAAAATGTTCTGAAAATTCTGCTCTTCAAAAGAAAATATAACAAATGTTAAGAATTGAAAAAAAGGCCGGGCGCGGTGGCTCAAGCCTGTAATCCCAGCACTTTGGGAGGCCGAGACGGGCGGATCACGAGGTCAGGAGATCGAGACCATCCTGGCTAACACGGTGAAACCCCGTCTCTACTAAAAATACAAAAAACTAGCCGGCGAGGTGGCGGGCGCCTGTAGTCCCAGCTACTCGGGAGGCTGAGGCAGGAGAATGGCGTAAACCCGGGAGGCGGAGCTTGCAGTGAGCTGAGATCTGGCCACTGCACTCCAGTCCGGGCGACAGAGCGAGACTCCGCCTCAAAAAAAAAAAAAAAAAAAAAAAAAAAAAAAAAAAAAAAAAAAAAAAAAAAAAAAAAAAAAAAAGAATTGAAAAAAAGTGCTGAAACAAAACTCCTATTGTATTATACCTAGTTTTAACCTGACTACTAGTTAAAAGCCTTCTGGCTTAATGCTTAATTCGCTTTGTATTCACATTAGTCTCTAGAGACCAGTTTTAGCACAGACTAACCGGAACACATGACCAGAAGACATAGGCCTGGGGTGCGACTGCCCTGGAAAATCAGGAGCTAAGGAACTGATAGAAAGTATTAGAGCCCAATGTCAATGTACTTATTTTTTTAAAATTGCTCAATACTTTGACTATACAGAAATATTTAAGAGAATAATATGATAAATACCCATGTACCCATCATGTAGGTTTTTCAAATCTTAACGTTGTGCCACATTATTTCCTCAGATTCTTTTCCCTTAAGTATAACAGATATAGCTGAAGCCACTCTGTTTCTGCAATCCTATTCTCCTACAGAGAACCTGTATCCTGAATTTAGCATTTATCATTTCCATCCATGTCTTTATACTATAACAATATGTGTATGTAGCCATAAACAATACTAACATTTTGCGTGTTTTTCAAATTCAGAAATGGAATCATCTGGTATCAAACTTTCTGCAAAACTGTGTATTCTGAGATTTATCCATGGCACTTCTGGCTCAGTATATCACTTAAACTACATTACAATATTCTCTTTTAAGTATGTACCACAACTTATATTTCCATTTTCCTGCTATCAGAGTTTACAAGTGTTTGTTCTTACAATCATGACTGCACTGTATGTATAATCTGGTGTCTCCCTGGGCACAAGTGACAGGACTTCTCTGGCACTCATGTTTAGGACGAAAATTGTTGGGTTGTAGAATATGCTACTTTTCAACCATATTTCAACTTTGCTAAAATATTATCTAAAATGATTTATCAATATACACTCTAATTAGATGCATTTTTCAGTCCTCATTCTTCATATCTTTGTTCTACTTAGCTCTGCCAAATTTCTGAAATTATATTTCACTTTAATATGCATTTCTGTGACTGCTAATTGGAACAGGCATTGTTTTCATATGTTTCATATGGCCATTCAGTTTTCTTCTTCAATGAAATTAACTGTTCAAATCCTTGCCCATTTTTCTATTTTGTTTTCTTCTTCTTACTGATAAGAATTCTTCACATACTATAGAAACGAATCCTTTACATATTATGAAGACTGACTCCAAGTCTATGTATGGCTTGTCTTTTCATTTTAAAATGTCTTTAGGTACAGGAATCACTCTGTACTTTTAAGATATTTTCCTTAGAAGTCATCAACATATTGTCCTATTTCTCCTAAAAACTTTTGTTTTTTCATGTATTTTAGGGAGAGATACCTACTTTTTTCCATATATATAACCAACTATTCTGTCACCTTTAATTGAATAATCCTTTCACCATTGAACTGTAAGACTGATTCTATCTTATGTGAAAAATGCATATAGCATGTAAGATGTCTGTTTCTGAGTTCTCTCATTTCTCTCAGTTCTGTCAATACCTCACTTTCTTAATCTGTAAGTCTTAATAACTGGAAAGATGAGTCCCTTCATTTACTATTATTTTCTAAAACTGCCTTATTTTTAGCTGTTTCCCATTTCACATAAATTTTAGAATCAGCTTGTCAAATTAGGAGGAGAAAAAAAACTTTTTGGAATCTCATTGAAGCTGCATTGAATTATAGATTATTTTGGAGGAACACAGACTTCTTTATGATATTGAGTCTTCTTTTCCATCAACATAATAGATCTCTCCACTTATTTACAATTCGTTTATGTCCTTCAATAAATGTTTCTAATTTCCTTTCATAAAAGTCTTATGAACTTTTGTTATAGATAGTCTTAGGAACTTTATGACTTTCTTGATGTTATAAAATGGTGTTTTCTAAATTCCATTTTCTAATCATTTATTATTGCTGTACAGAAATGCAATCAGCAGGGTTGTAAAGGGTAGACTCAGGAGTCAGACCTCTGGGGTTCTAATCTTGCCTCTGCAGCTCCTAACAGTATAATTGTGGACAAATATTTAAATTATCAGTACTTCATTTTCCTCATCTATGAAAAAGTTTATGCCAGGTGTGGTGGCTCACGCCTGTAATCCCAGCACTTTGGGAGGCCAAGGTAGGCGGATCACGAGATCAGGAGTTCAAGACAAGCCTGGCCAACATGGTGAAACCCTATCTCTCCTAAAAATACAAAAATAAGCCAGGTGTGGTGGCGGGCGCCTGTAATCCCAGCTACTTGTGAGGCAGGTTCACTGCAACCTTTGAACCTGGAGGTGGAGGTTGCAGTGAACTGAGATCGTGCCACTGCACTCCAGTCTAGGCAACAAGAGCAAGATCAGGTCTCAAAAAAGAAAAACAAGGGGCCAGGCGTGGTGGCTCATGCCTGTAATCCCAGCACTCTGGGAGCCCAAGGCAGGTGGATCACGAGGTCAGGAGATTGAGACCATCCTGGCTAACATGGTGAAACCCCATCTCTACTAAAAATACAAAAAATTAACCGGGCGTGGTGGTGGGCGCCTGTAGTCCCAGCTACTGGGGAGGCTGAGGCAGGAGAATGGCGTGAACCCGGGAGGCGGAGCTTGCAGTGAGCCAAGATGGCGCCACTCACTCCAGCCTGGGCGACAGAGTGAGACTCCATCTCAAAAAAAAAAAAAAAAAAAAAAGTTAAAAAAATAACTGCTCAACAGCATTGTTGTGAGAATTAAATGAGTTAAAATTATAAAGCACTTAGTGCTAGACAGAAAAACTTAAAAAACGTGCTATTGTTGTTTTTGGATTATCTACCCTTATTCAGCAACCTTGCTGAATCTTGTTATTATTTCTTAAAATTTGACTGTAGTATCATCTGGATTTATAAATCTGCAAATAATACATATTTGATTCTTCCCATCCAATCCTTTTAATTCTTTTTGTCTAACTTCACTGGACCCTCAATAAATGTTTATTTTGTTCCTGACTTTAAAAATTCTTATTTCACCAATAAGAATAGAATTCACTTGGGTTTTTTGGGTAGAAACCTTAAATATAAAGAAATTACCTAGTCCTAATTGCCAAGATATATAAAAGGAACAAGTGTTGACCTTTATCAAATGATTTCTCTCCATCTATTAAGCTAATATTTTAGTTTACCTCCTTAAAAGTTGATATCAAAAAAACAGGTATATTAAATAAATTCTAATTATCTCCCAGCACATTCTGTGTAAAACTTAAATGTGATAAGAGTTATCAGAATAACGAAATTTTATTCCTTTCCTCCCTTCTATATATCTAGTTCTAATTATCAAGATAATTTATTATTCATATTTCAATTCACTTTCTTTAGTTTATTTGGTAATATCCTATAATATCTAAATACATAGTTGTATATGTGGTAAAAACATGTAGTAAGCATAAAATGTTAGCAATCCTATCTGAAGATTTAAAAATACATCCTTGAACCAACGACCTAGTAACTGAAAGCTTTTACTGTTTTCCAGTAATAAGACTTATAGTCTAATTAAGGTCTTTCATCCAATCATGCCATTATTGGCTAAGGCATGTGCTAGTGAGAAAGTACCAGACCAAGAATGTGGAGATAGGGTTTTAATCCCGATTCTGCTGATAACCCACTGTAAGATTTTAGAAAAGGAAATTAAGCAGTTTAGACTTCAGATTAATAATATGAAAAATGAAAAGTTTAACCAGGCAATATGATTCTAGATTTTAATGAAAATACCTGAGAAATCATAAAGTACTCTGAGAATGTATGAAGTGTGAATAGCATACAAAGCTCTAAAATCTATGAAACATACTTTTAGTTTCGGGAAATTTATCAGGAGAAAAAAAGGACATTGTTTAAAACGTAACTGGAGAGCTCTGTTAAAAAAAACTTAGGCTCTCATCATCTTGGAAAAAGGCTGGTATAAAAATTTAAGATAAAAAATAACTGTTAAAGATTACTAAGCATATTAGGTTTAACACTTTTTAAATTAATTTTAATTATGTAGTTCCATGAATGCTTAGCCGTAATAAGGAGTCCGTACATAACTAATTTACATAACATGCTTATAACTGTTTCTTGGACTTGATGCTTGTACTATCTTTAATTGTTAAGGACATTCACAGTTGCTAGTCACGCCATAAGGTATATTGTTGTTTACTTCTTTATTTGCTTGCAAGTCCTTGATCAACAGTACCATGGTCACTTATAATACTCTTTTTATTAGAAAATGCCATATACTTTATAAAAATTATTTTTTGACATAGGTTTCAAGAGTTTACTGCAGTAAAAGAAAAATAAGGTAAATATTATCTGTAGGTTCTGAACTTCAGAAATTCCACCTAATTATGAGAGAAAAGTAACCATTTTTAAAGGCATTATTGACTGGAATGCAAATGAATGACATTAAGGGATCTAGAAAATAAATCTGTAGTAGATTTTAGAAAAGAATCTTTTAGACACAGAAGAGGTAAAAACAATTCACTGAGAGAAAAGAGAGCAGAAAATGGGCCATAAACTGCTTCTTCAGAATATCAGCACAACTCATGTTGAATGGCATACCAACGGTTAACTAAAATATTGGGATATTTGAATAAAACTGTACCTCTTCTCTAAGGTTAAAGATGAAACCAAAGCAACACCACTATGCTGCTGCCCTTCCTAGAGGAGTACAAAAACTGTTACAAAACGGAACCTGCTCATGCTAGACCTTTAAAAATCATAGTTCCCTTGGGAAAATGGTCATATGGTTAAGATAAGACTATTATTATCTACATTATACACTGACTTTTCTAGAAGCTTCAGATTTCAGTTATAAATATCAAAGAAGGCACAAATTCAGGTTATGTTATTTTACCTTGATATAAATAAGCTACACCTTTTTCCTGCTAAAAGTGATACTAATTTTTATTTCAAAATTTAAATTACAAATTTAAAATAATAAATACGATTGGTTCTGTTTCCCAACTTGGTACAAAATCAAAGTAAGAAGTATTTTTAACTTGCTGACTTTACCAACTCAGTTATTATATAAGAGACTATGACTAATTTCATTTCTAAAAACAGAACAAAAGGAAGATTTGCATTTTACCAGAAGCAGGAGGAAAAAACATGAAGTGGATATAAATTCCTGACACTTAAAGTATTTTAACATTGGAATGGGATATTATATACAGAATATAGATTTTAAAACCTGCTAAGAAATTTTAAATTGTCTAGGCTCTTATTTTTCCAGCATGAACTAGTACTGTTTGATAAGAAGCTTAAAAGCTAGTACTATTTCAGGAGGACATGTTTGTGTATTCTTACAAAAATTTAATATAACAAACACATATTCCTAGGAATTCAGGTACATCAAAGGTAACAGGACTACCAAAACATAGATTAGTTCTAGAAATCAGAAAACTTAGAACTTTAATTTTAACGGTGTAAAAACTCTCTTTTGAGATAAAGTTTTGTCATATTAAAATGTAATCATACATACTTTAATGTCACATAGTTCTCTGCATTTTATTAAGCTATGAAGTTTGGTGTGAAACTCTGATACTATCATAGGTGGTTTTTGTTTTTGTGGGTTTTGTTTTGATTTGCAGGAAGTAGAGGGGAAAGGTTCTATATTTGGTGAGTATGGAACTGACAATGAGTTATTGTTAAAGAAATAGGCTTTGGAATCAGACCAAAGGGTTATAATTCAGTCCCTAATCACTTTCCAATTGCAAGATCTTAAGCAAATTACCTACTTAAGTCTCAATTCTTTCACTCACAATGGAAATGACCCTAACAACAGCTCTCACTAAGGTTACTATGATGCTTACATGAAATGTATGTGCCAAACGTTTAATTCTGTGTCAATAAATAGGAGCTATTATTACTACTACAATTTCTTGTTACATTCGATCTGAAAACTTTGAGAATCCCTGCGGTACAGGGCTAACCAGAAAACTGACTCAGCTTTCCAGAACATGGAATCTGGCTATCTATCCTGGATTCAGGACTGAGAACATGACATCACTTTCTAGTCCTTCCTCCTATAATTTTCTTAAATATAAACTTAACCTAAGACATTCTAGATTTCTGATATCTTCCACTAAATGCCATATAGCATTCTTCTTTTAAAAAAGAAATTGTAGTTCAAACCATTATTATATGAGTAGTAGATGCTTTTTTAAAAAGCTGACTATGAAAAAGAGCTCTAAATTCTGAAATTCCCCCATTTATGGTTTTGAAAATTAAAATATTGGTATCATTTAAGCACTGGAAAGAAAAATGTTCAACCTCTGTTAAGAAGCTGAACATACTAATCAGCCCTATTAAGGGCTGATTTGTGATTCAGAGAAAATTCTGGTCTCCATGCTATTTTAATGAAAGGCATTTATTACTGAGGTCTAAAGAAACACCATATACATATGGAATACCATCTTAGTGGTAAAATCTCTGAGATTTAATACAAAATATTTTATGGATGGAGATGGTTATCCTTTCCAATACCAATACCAATGAAGGGGGGAAGCACCATACTTGAAGGGAAAAGGCCAGAAAGCTTACTTCCTTATGCAAACTTAAGGAGCCTCTTTATACAGTCTACCAAATTATTTTAAGTGTATTAGCACTGGCCATTTCCATTAATCAATAATTGAAATATTATTAACCCACCAGGAAAAAAATTAAAAATATGATATAAGCTGGCAGCTTAAGAAATAAAGGCAGGTTCTTTTAATCATAAAAATTTTTGTTATATTAACCTAATGTATAGAAAACAAGAAATAAGCTAATTGGAAATAAGAGAAAAAAAGATATTTCTTGAAACCGACTGGCAAAATAACCATCTGTGTTGTACAATCAGCAAAACCTACTTCAAAAAGTAATCACCTCTCTACAAACATGACAAATACTAATGCTCAATTGCTGAATTTCTAAATAATTAATTAACCATTCACCTAAGAGCAACCAAGGTAGCATGTGCCCATATATAATCTAAAAATAGTTTCAATGAAAAATTCTGAAGATTGTTTGAGTCAAATATTCAAATGACTGATTGAGATCAGCTTACCTCTTGTGGTACAAGTTTTAAGATCAATACTTAAAATTATTCCAAATGACTATATTTAGCAGTAGATTCATCAGGATACAACAGCTCTGCATTCCGTACATGAGCGCAGAAAATAAATCATAATCACACTGGTTCCAACCTCACCACCACAGGTTAACTCCAAGTGAGGTCCCACATCACTGCCAGGTTCCAGCTGTTTTCAGGACCCCCTGCAGCAGCACTCTTCTTGGCCCTGTTTTCATCCAGTCGGTGGAGCCCAATAAGCCAGCAAGTGTGTGGGAGAGCTCTGCCTCCAGGAGCTTAATCCTCCTCTCTCAGCACATACTGCTTTGCAACACCACAGAAACGCCCCAGCCTAAACTCACACTTGCAGAACAGGCTTCACCAGAAGAGCTCCACCCATCAACCCCACACAGGTGAGCATTTCCTGCTCAGAAAACACCATATGAAATTGATATTAAATTGTCTTTTCTCTTTTAAAAAGTTAATTGCTTGTCAGTTGTTTGCTAAGTAGGTGGGAGACAGTGTATCCAATAAAAATGATGGCACTTTAGGCTCCTTTAAAATAAGAAAAGTAATTGATCAAGTAGGAAGTACTGCCAGTAAAAGGCTGAATCACTAAAACAACAGGATAGGCTGAGAAAACAAATCTTTTAATATCTTTGCTGATACTGAGCTAAGATTGTTATTCCACTAACACATTTTTTTAAGTATCAACTTACACAGTCTCTGTGTGAAAAATTCTAAGACAATCTCTTATGCAATTATTAGGGAAAAAAAAAAAAAAAGGTTTCTTCAGAATGGGAAATCCAGAATTAAACAAGTTCTCCCAAGTATAACCTTCTCCTTCATACACTACACAGATGTCAAATATGTAACTCTCCTTCACCCATGGAGTACCAAGGCACTTACTTTCCTCTACCAGAGACATTCATTAGCAAAACTGAAAATCTTTGGCAACTATTATCAAAGCGGCATTCAATCTCAATTTGTGACTTTTTAAAGCTTTAAAGATTGTTGTTAGTTATTTGCAAAATACAATATAAATACTGAGATTCAATACTTCTACTAAATAATAATACTGAACTGTGTTAACCCAATTATTTATTTATTGAAGAAACAAATTAATCGGAAAATATTTACATATTTTCTGTTCCAATGACTTTTTACTAATATTAACGTAAATTCTACTCTCAGGTATTTTTTAATTTACAAAATAGCATTATAGCACTTATGTGCCACACAATTCTAGGTATTTAAAAACATTATTTATCCTAATCTAATGAAGGCAGTTCTATTATTAATAGTCTTAAGAGACTAAGGCAGAGAGATTAATAAGCAATTTGCCAAGGTCCCATAATAGCAACTGGCAAGAGACGAGATACCTATCCAGCGAGGATTCATCATGCACCATACCAAAATCTTCTGCTGTCGATTGAATTTATTCTTTCCTTCCTCTTTGAACATAGTTTTGAGCATAGAATTGTTGATAAATGGTAGTCCACAACAAAAAAATAAATTTATGTGATTTTAAAATAAGAAAGACCATAGAGAATTCCAATATGCAAGAGCAAAACATGTTCATCTTTACCAATGGAACATTTGTGGATTTACAAATGTAGCTGAATAGGAAATAAGGCTCTTAAAATTTACTCCTATCGGAGTAGGCAAAGCCACTCTTCTTTAATTTTAAATGAATAACATCCCTCCCTCCCAACCTCTTCCTTACTACTAAAGACAGCAAGGGAGGGCAAGGGAAAGACAAAGAGAGAGGAAGAAAAGAGAGAAAGAAGAGAAGGAGGGATGAAGGAAGAGAGTGATAAAAAAGAAAGTACATATTTTTACTGTAGAAAAGCCATTTGGGAATACTTAGAACAATCCGTAAGCCCCATATATTACTCAACATATAAACATCCATGTTTATATGTGTTATGTAATATATATGTTAATATATATTATATATAAAATGTTATTTAAGTAATATATGCTATATATTACTTAACATATAAACATTGATAGGAATAACTGTATTCCACAATCATTGGCCTGTGTGTGGGAGATTTACATAATTAATGACAATAATTCTCATCTGAAACCCAAAAAGCTGTACTCTAATGCCATATAAAAATACATGGTAAGAAAACGAGTGCTGCCAAAGCTGGAGAATTTGGAGTAAGGTCTGCATCTAGTTAACAGTATTGTGACCATGTTGTTTTCCGGTTCTGATAATGTACTACTATATAGTTACGTTCCAACTGGGAGAAATTGAGTGATGAGTCCAGGGGATCTCTGTACTATTTCTGCAACTTCCTCTGAGATCAATTATTTCAAAATAAAAAGTTAAAAAATATAATTGACTGAAAAGATGCTGTGCCATCTAGTGACGGTGTAGGAGAGGTCACTTGTTTTTCTCTCATATTTAACAAAATGTTTGGTGGCTATCCCCCTATGTTGGACTAGGATGTATCTTTGTGTGGGTGGCAGAGGAAACAAGAGAATACACTGGAAAGGCAATGGCTTCATTCTAATCATTCTATCATAAAAATTGCCTGAATGGGGCCAGGCGCAGTGGCTCACATTTGTAATCCCAGCACTTTGGGAGGCCAAGGCGGGCGGATCACAAGGTCAGGCGTTTGAGACCAGCCTGGCCAATATGGTGAAACCCTGTCTCTACTAAAAATAAAAAATTAGCCAGGTGTGGTGGCACATGCCTGTAAACTCAGCTACTCGGGAGGCTGAGGCAGGAGAATTGCTTGAACCTGGGAGGTGGAGGTTGCAGTGAGCCAAGTTGTGACACTGCACTCCAGCCTGGGTGACAGAGCAAGATTCCACCTTAAGAAAAAAAAAAAAAGAAAAAGAAAAAAAAATTACCTGAATGATTCAATTCCTTCACAGTATGTCTGCAAATTCTACCAGCTCCATGGCCAAAATATATCCAGAAGCAGATCACTTCTCATCACTTACACAGCTACCATACTGGTCTAAGTCACCATCATCTCTCACCTGGCTCATTTCAACAGCCACTGCCAGCCCCTCTTCTTCTACCTATCTCTGCCTTTCCTCTTAACACAGCAAGCAAAGTGATCCTTTTAACAAGATAAATCAAACCAAGCAAAAACTGCTCAATGTCTCCACTGCCCAATTAATTCTAAATAAAAGCCAAAACCCCTACAGTGGCACCCAACCCCCAGAGAAGATCTGATCCCTCTCCCCTCTTGACCTCATCTCATCTCTTTACCCACTGCTCTAGCCAATGTGGTCTTCCTCCTGACCATTTACCAAGTGTGACACACATTCAACTCGGTATCATTACACTTGCTGTTCCATCTTTGGAAAGCTCTTCCTCTGGATACATGCAGATCTCCCCTCCTCATCTCCTTCAGGTCTTTGTTCAAAAGGAGGCTTCTAATGAGCCATTCTAGGACTACCCTACCCTCCCTTGAAAATTATAACCCCACCTAAGCCACATCCCAGCATTCCTAGTCTTGGCATTCCTTTCTCAGCTTTATTTCTCTTCATAGCCCTTATCTATCATACTATATTGTTTGTTTATTTATTTACTTCTCCCCTTCTTGTCACACATGAATACAAACACCAAAATGGTGGAATTTCTGTCTGGTGTGTTCATGTTTTAGCCATAGCACTTAGTATGCACTCAATAAATTCTTGATCAATGAATGAATGAATATTGGAAATGGTCAAAAGTGGAAAAGCCTCTTTACTTAGGGCAAGAAAAAGACCGATTGGGGGCTACTCCCAGCACTGACTAAAGGGCATATGGGTTTAGGAAACATTTTTGGTGACTATATTGAAAACTGTTCATGCTTATAATTATCAATCAAGAACTGTTTTGGAGCATCCATATCAAAGATGCAAATTGCTATAAAATACATCTGCCAACAAACAAAACCATGTAGTGGGGAAAAAAGACACACAGAAAGTGAAGTATCAAACTCAAAACTTTTTTGAGAGAAACGAATGTACACTCAGGTGAGCTGAATGCAAATTCAGGTTTGTCAAAGAGTGGCCTAGGGAACCTTCACACACACAAAATGGTAAGTCAGTCACAGGTGAGGGGAGGGGGAAGCCCAGAGTATCTTGGGAGGAGAGTAAGGAAACATGTTAGTGAAGCTGAATGTAGGTAAGAAATGGGGGTGTGTGTGGGGGGGGAAAGGCTAAAAAGATAAGTTAGTTCCACTATTTGTGAAATACCTTAAATTCTACACTAAAAATTTTCTACCTAATTCTGGCATAGAGGGAGAAATTCACCCAAATTTTCTGAAGATAAGAGTTACATGATGAAAGCTGTACTCTAAAATTTTAATTTGATAAATACCAGGATGGATTAATTCAACAGGCATTAGTTGTGTAACCACTATACACACTGCCTGGGGAGGAGATGAAGATGAATGACATGTTTGTCACTTATGAAGAAAGTACAGTTTAGTGAATATGTGAAATAACTGCTATTAAATTTGCACTAGTGGTGGAGAGGAGATGGGATTAGGGAGAGGTGGGTCAGGGAAACTTTCTTTTTTTTTTTTTTATATTTAATAACTTTATTTATTTTTTTTTTTATTATACTTTAAGTTCTAGGATACATGTGCATAACGTGCAGGTTTGTTACATATGTATACTTATGCCATGTTGGTGTGCTGCACCCATCAACTCGGGGGAGGGGGGAGGAGGGAGGGCTTGCATTGGGGAGTTATACAAGATATAAATGATGAATTGATGGGTGCTGACGAGTTGATGGGTCAGGGAAACTTTCACGGAAGAAGCGGATTCTGGCCTGAGTCTTGAAATATAAGGAGGATTTCAACTGGCCAAAATGGGGAAGGCATTTCAGGGTGTAGGAACAGAAGGAGCAAAGTGAAAGCTATGAAGCCACGTGCCATGTTCAGAAAACACAAGGAGATTCCAGTCAAGTACACAGGGAGAAATACTAGACTAAGAAAACTGAAAAGAATGACTGGGAATGCTACAATATAATACAGTTTGGGGATATGTTTTATGCATAGTGAGGAAAAATTAAAATATTTTTTTAAATTAAAGTGGCATTAGGAAGGATGATGACTGAAAACAAAATTAGCAAATTAAGTAGGTTCCTGTAAGCAATTCTCTTTAACCTCAATTTAGCCCATCTTTTGCCCTAATTTCTGTTCTGTTTATACAGGCCTTATAAAAATGCAAACACATTTTATTTATTCCTACTGTAATAAAAGCAAAAGGAACTAAATTCTTGTTTTGACAGAGAGAACAAAAATTTTTATGTCTATTCAATGTTCTACAGTGGGCAGAATTCTGGGTTTTGAATTAACTAATTGCACACAAGTTAGTTAACCCACGTCAAGTGCATGGCACAGGGCCTGGCACACAGGACTATGTAAGTGCTGGCTGTGATTACTATTAGGTATCAGGAGATTTCAGTAAATCCTAGTTGTGAAGCCTCAGGCAAGTGTCTTAAGCTTCCAGTTGCTCCATTTGTTAAAAAGGGGTAGGAAGGGGAGGGATGGAAATACATTCCCTATCCCTAGCAAGCTCACAGGGTAGTGACCAGATTAATGACCCATTTAAACAATGGAAATGTAAGTATTCATAAACCCTAAAGCACTTTATAAATACATGGTATTATAAATTTTCTGTTTTCCCCTGATACAGAGTGAGAAAATATTATCTTGATCTATTCTTTGGAATGTATGTGGGGAGAAAGCTTCCCAAGACACTGTAGCAGTTTAGTACTCCTTTGATTCTCACATCAGTGCTTCTAAAGGTAGGGATTTTAACAATCTGATTCTTAACACATGTAAGCATTTGTTCAATGGGAAGCATATTCAGTGCAATACTCCAAAGAGAGTAAGTAAAAACCTGGACCTCTTTTAGTTGATATATAAATGTGTGGTCACTTCTTACTAAAGTGACATGCAAAGAAACCTGACTACAAAAGAGCAAAAAGTGTTGGAAACTGAAACAAGAAAGAAAATAGAAAGAATCCAGGAGCAAGCAAGTCAAAATTTAAAATAAGACAACTGGAATTAGGTAATACCGAAAGTAAAATAACATAAAAAGCAACATACTAGAGGACTGGTTTCCTGAAACACTACCACAAATAAAAGCCCGGCTGGTCCAAAGGTACTGAGTTATCTCAATTGACTGTGCCCACGTCAGTTACAGATCTATTTCCCTGTTCTACTCTTTTCTGTCTTCTCACATATGCTCTTAACTAGTCTTGCAGAAAAAAAGTCTCACCTTTAATGTATATCTGTTAACCGAAAAAAAGTTATCTTCAAAAAAACAGAAATTTGTGATGCAAACTCCTTCACCCACCATGGTTCTGTGAAAACTACTGTAACGAATTTGTTTCAGTCATGCACTGTGATAGTTTAGATATTTGTCCCCACCCAAATCTCATGTTCAATCGTAATCCCCAATGCTGGAGGTGGGGCCTAGTGGGAGGTGTTTTGGTCATGGGGGCAGATCCCTCATGGCTTGGAGCTGTCCTTGCATAGTGAATACTTGTGAGATCTGGTTGTGTAAGTATGTGGCACTCTCTGCCACTCTCTCTAGCTCCTACTCCCACCACGTGAGGTGCCAGTTCCCGCTTCGCTTTACACCATAATTAAAAGCTCCCTGAGGCCTTCCCAGAAGCTGAGCAGATGCCATTGTCATACTTCCTGTACAGCCTGCAGAACTGTGAGCCAATTAAACCTCTTTTCTTTATAAATTACCCAATCTCAGGTATTTCTTTACAGCAACGCTAGAACAGACTAACACAACTGTGATATCTTGGCATGTAGATTTATATCAAATAAATAGTATCTTAAATAAGTATCTATATAAATTAAGCATAGTTTCTGATACTCATGAATTTAAATAACATAGTAAATAAACATAAATCAGTAAATAACAGTTGACATTCATTAAGCATCCAGGGGTCTTAAGTACCTTATCCCTCATCTTTGAAATAATAATCTTGCCTCACTTTTTAGATATGGAAATTGAAAATCAGAGAAGCCAAATGATGTATACGCAGACAGTAAAATGTGGCACAGGGATTGAACCCAAGGTTGCCTGAGCTTTTGTCCCTTTAACCCTGATGCTTTTCACACAGGTAAATAAACATCTGCATTAAATCTAGTGTCGCTAGTGTCCATTTTATGGGGTAGATGCATTAAGAAGAATCCTGGAAATTACCTATTTGGGCAGGGTACAGTTAACAGAAGATTACAATCTATTTCTTCATATTCTACAAAATAATGCATGCTCATTGTGATACAGGCTGGAGAAAGGGAAACAATGGGTAGAAGAGGGTGGTCCCTGGCAAGGGAGAACATGCATTCCTGTTTCCCACCCCCACAATTGTTGCCTTTTCCAAAACCACCTTGGCCTGCCCCGCCCCCCATCCTGTGCCCGTAGAAACCCCAGGCCCTACCAGCAGAGTGGCAGAACGGCAGAGAAGGAAAGAAGCAGCCAGATGTTTGAGAGAAGCAGCCTCACTTCAGAGGGATGGCTTGACGGCAGGACTTCGGAGGAGAGTTCAGCTGGGCACAGCCGAACTCCAGGGGAAGACCCCTTTCCACTCCATCCCCTTTCCAGCTCCCCATCCCTCTGAGAGCCACTTCTACCACTCAATAAAATTCTCCACATTCACCACCACCCTTCAATTCATTTGTGCGTCCTGATTCTTCCTGGACCCCAGACAAGGACTTGGATACAGGTACAACAGGCTGTCACACTGACCCTCCACTGAGTTGTTTAACATTTAAGCCACCCATGGACGGCAAAGCTAAAAGAGCACACTGTAACACATGCCCTCTGGGGCTCCAGGAGTCATGGGTAACCTCCAGATGCTGCCGTGGGCCTGCACAGAGTTCTGCTTCTACCAGTTGCCCAGAAGTGCTCATCCTGGCCTCTGCACCCACTCACCTGCATGCTTCCCCCTGACCTGTGAGTCCTGAGAAGGGGCCAAGGGAATGATCCCATTTTAATTATTAAAAAATTAAACAATACAGAAGCAAATGGAGAAAAAATGAAATGTTTCTTACTGTCTCCATAATCCCATTCCCCTTTCGAGTTACGTACGTAGCCTTCTAGATCCTCTTTCTATGAATTTACAATGGGATTTTACTGTTTTGTAATTTGCCTTTTCATTTAACAATGTATCAGAGAAAAAAATCCCCTGGTTTACTACGTAGGCTTCTACTTACTTTGTGGTGGTTGCAAAGTATTTTACAGTACAAAAGTACCAAAAGTATTTTTTGAAAATACGATTTCCAACATTTATGTATTAAAGCAATGCTGCAAAGAATATTCATCTGGATGGGTGAAATCTTTTTTAAAAATGCAAAGTGACCAATTCAAAAAGAGCAAGAGACTTAAATAGGCATTAATACAAAGAAAATAGACAATGGGCAATAAGCACACAAAAAGATGCTCAACATCATGACATTTTTGTATAATTCCCACCTGGATCAACAGAACATTACCAGTACTCCAGAATCCTCTCTCCTGCCCATCCCAATCATTGACCTCCTCTTTCCTCCCCAAAGGTAGCTGCTATCCTAATTTCTAATACCACAGAGCAGTCTTGAACTCTTAGGATTTTGAACTCTGTGAATGTATACATGAAACTTTACAGTGTAAGTGGGTACATCAGGACTTCTAATACTATTTTTTGTGAGATTCAATCATGTTGTTGCAAATAGTTTTAACTCATTCATTTTTACTGGTGTAGAGGAATTTATTGTACATACCTTCATTTATTCATTCCACCATGTATACACCCATAAGTTTTGCCAGTTTTTAACAAATGGAAATAAAACTGCTATCAACATTTCTATGCATGTGTCTTCGTCTGTGTACATGAATCTCTATATACATCTAAAAGTGGAACTGCTGGGTTACAGCTGTGTATCAACTGCAATAGATAATGCCAATGATTGTCCCAAATTAATATTCCCATCATCAGCATATGAGAATTCCTATTAATATATATCTTTGCCAGACTCAGACATTGTTGCCCTTAAATTTTAACTATTCTGGTTAAGTATGTAACAAAGAGTCAATAAGGCTTTGATCTGCCTTTTCCTAAAGATTCTTTGCAAGCCCTTTGTCAGATACACATTCTGCAAATACCTTCACACACTGTGATTTGCCCTTTCACTATCTTAATGGCATATTATGATAAAAGTTATTGCTTTAAATTGTTTAATTATTAAGCTTTTCAGTTATAATTAATACTATGTCTAAGCCAAGGTCATAAAGATATTCTATAGTATTATCTTCTGAAGTTTCATTGTTTCCTCTTTCACATACAGATTTGTAATTCTCCTGGAATGGATTTTTGTGTATGGGGTTAAATAAAGATCATGAGGCTTCTTTTTCTTTATATTCAGATGTCCAGTTGACTCAGTACTTTTTATTGAAATGACTGTTCTTTTGAAACTGCCCTCCAATGCCACCTTTGTCATAAATCAAGTATCTATATAGACACAGGTTTGTTTCTGGACTCTATTCTGTTCCACTGATCTATTGGTCTACCTGTACATCTATATCAATGTCTTAATGAGTAAAGCTTTCACAATATATCTTGACACTACAGTAAGTTTCCCACTTTTCTGTTCTTCTAAATTGTCTTGGGTATTCTTGGCTCTGTATTTCCACATACATTTTAGAATCAGTCATCAATTTCTACAAAGATTCCAACTCAAAGCTTGGGGCATTTTTCAGCAACTCTGTCTTGATGGGTTCTGCCCTCCAATTTTTGTTCCCCTTGCACTGTGGCGACCTCCTCTACTCCATCAGCAGATATCCTAGGGGAATAATGTCTCTATATGCAGGGGTCACCCTTCAGATTTCCTTCTGTTTCACCTTAGCACAACAACTGCTTACAGTTTTATGAACTCTCTAATGCTTCAAAGATATTTTTTATACCTCTGTCAAAAATTTTTAACTGTCCTCAGAGGTAAGGTTGTCTAAATCACTAGTCTTTTATTTCCAGAAGTTAATGCCTCAGAAATCTCTGCTGGCTTTTCTTCGCTGTTCTCCATTTCTCCCACTCTTTCCTTCTTCTCTCTTCTATCCTCCACCCCTCTTCTTTCTTTTTTTCTGGTGGAAAATGTAGATGATGTAAAAAGATGGGGAATTCCAGCATAGCAATTATTGTAAAAAGACCACCTAGTTTTATTCGAGAAAAGAAAAATATGAGAATTGAAGAATGTGTTAGGTGGGCTTAAGAGAAGACTGACTACACATAGCAGAGTGAAGAATCACTGAACTTGATGGTGGGACAATAGAAAGTATCCAAACTGAAAACAAAAAAAAAGAGAGACAAAGAAAACAGGAGATCGCGCCAAGGCACTCCAGACTGGGAGACAGAGCGAGACTGTCTGGAAAAAAAAAAAAAAAAAAGAAAGAAAGAAAAGAAAAAGAAAACAGAGTAAAAAAAAAAAAGAAAAAAGAAAGAACAGAGTCCGAGATCTGTGAGACAACATCAAATAATGTAACTGGTAAGTAAAGGAGAGGAGAAAGAGAATTGGGAAAAATAAATATCTGAAGAGAGAATAGCTATGACATAAAGCCTTTAAGAAAAGTGTTAGTACACAGCTCCTCAGTGACTTGCAAGAAAAACAAACACAAAGAAAACATGTGCTTCCCCTTCCACCTTTCCCCACCGAGACCTCATCTTCCACTGTATCATGCCCTATGGTGATTGAACGAAATGACAATTTCTTACAGATAAGCTTCCACCTTTTTTGTTTCCTCTTCTCTCTCTCTCTCAAACTCTTACCTTCTTTTTCCTAAGGTACCATGGATACTTTCTATCTTGGTCAGGATATGGTGATTAATTTTATTTCTGTATATACAAATAATTGAACATATTAAGAAATAACATTTAATAACAGATTCAAAGAGAATATTTTTCCTATGTTACCCTTGTTGTGTAATAGTATAGGGAACTTTAAATTTTCAGTCTCAAACTATAGCTGTATCTTTCAGATTTGGCATCTAACAGTGACAGATGGCAATGTTAAAAATAAATAGAACATTCAAGTTGTTTATACCGTAGGCAAAGACAGTTTTAAAGTGTGAAACAAGCCCAAGGCTGACAGAATTCACATTATCCTTTTCAAAATGTATTAAGAATGCACATTTTGGCTGGGCACAGTGGCTCATGCCTGCAATCCCAGCACTTTGGGAAGCCAAGGCAGGCAGATCACCCGAGGTCAGGAGTTCGAGACCAGCTGGTCCACATGATGAAACCTCACCTCTACTAAAAATACAAAAATTGGCAGGGCGTGGCGGCATGTGCCTATAATCCCAGCTACTCAGGAGGCAGAGGCAGGAGAATTGCTTGAACCTGGGAGGCGGAGGTTGCAGTGAGCCGAGATCACGCCATCACACTCCAGCCTGGGTGACAGAGCAAGACTCCGTCAAGAAAAGAAAAAAAAAAAAAAGCACATTTCCTTATGCTAACTCTGCAACGCTGCTCACAAAAGACAAAATATTAGCTTTTGAAGGTATACAAGGTTTTTCTTGGTGATTCTTAATTTAGAAATAACAATGCTATGCAGGTCTACAAATACAAACCTGTTTTCCAGAGCTATCAATAACTGATTAACTTTCCCAACACTAACTTTCTGGAGGTTATCCCTACTTGAAGTGTCACTTCTCCATTCAAAACACGAGAATGGGCCGGGTGCGGTGGCTCACGCCTTTGGTAGCACTTTGGGAGGCTGAGGTGGGTGGATCACCTGAGGCCGGGAGTTTCAGACCAGCCTGACCAACATGGAGAAAACCCATTTCTACTAAAAATACAAAAAATGAGCCGGCATGGTGGCGTATGCCTGTAATCCCAGCTACTGGGGAGGCTGAGGCAGGAGAATCGCTTGAACCCGGGAGGTGGAGGTTGCAGTGAGCTGAGATCGCGCCATTGCACTCCAGCCTGGGCAACAAGAGCGAAACTCTGTCTCAAAAAAAGAAAAAAAGAGAAAGAGAAAGCACTTGATTGATAGTTTATTTTAATGCCAATATTAGGCTAAGCTTTAAAAATTCAGTTTATACTACATCTGAGTCAATACTATCAAAGTTGAGACGTAACAACTAAAATAAGTTAAGCTTACACCACAGAAAGATGGATAAAAATAATGTGCAGGAAATTAAATGTTTGATGCTGAATTTTAGTAACTTCAAAATAATGACCATAAAAACCCATGATAATCTCAATAGATGAATAAAAGCCTTCAGAAAAATTCCTACACCCTATTTATAAACACTTAACACACAAGAAACAGAAGGGAACTTTCTCAACCCTGATAAAGGACATCTATGAAACCCCCACAGCTAATACCCTACTTAATGGTAAAAGACTAGATGTACTCTCCTAAGATCAGGAACAAGACACGGATGCTTGCACTTGAGATTTATATTTAATATTGTATTAGAGGTTCTCACAAGGACCCCTGGGCAAGAATAATAAAAAGACATCCAGATTGGAAGGGAAGAAGTAAAAAGTTCCTACTGTAGATGCCATAATCTTGTATATAGAAAATCCCAAGGAATCCACTACGAACTATTAGAACTAATAAACAGTTCAACAAGCCTTCAAAATACAACATCCACATACAAAAATTATATTCCTATGGACTTGCCATAAACAATAAGAAAATGAAATGTTAAAATTCCCAGTACAATAGCATTAAAAAGAATTGAACATATTTATAAAGAAACTCAGCAAAAGATATATAAAACTGATACTCTGAAAACTACAAAATATTGAAGCAAATTAAAGAATGTCTAAACTGACTGGGCCTAGTGGCTCATGCCTATAATCCCAGCACTTTTGGAGGCTCATGCAGGAGGATCACTTAAGGCCAGGAGTTCAGGACCAGCCTACGCAACACAGTGAGACATTGCTACAAAAAAACTAAAAAATTAGCCTGGCACAGTGGCACATGCCTATAGTCCTAGCTACTCAGGAGGCTGAGGTGGAAAGATGCATTGAGCCCAGGAGTTTGAGGAGCTGTGAACTATGATCACACCATGGCACTCCAGCCTGGGCAACAAAGCAAGACACTGTCTCTAAAGAAAAAAATTAAAAATACAAAAGAATATCTAAATAAATAGAAAAACATCCTATATTCAGGGATTAGAAGACTTAATATTGTTAATAATATCCCAAGTTGATCTACAGGTTCAATATACTCTCTATCAGAATCCCATTCTACTCTGTAGAAACTGATAAGCTGATTCTAAAGCCATATGGAATTGCAAGGGGCTCAGAAAAACCAAATCAACCCTTAAAAAGAAGAAAAAAGTAGGAAGACTTATACTTCCCCACTGCAAAACTTACTACAAAACAACAGTAATCAAAACAGGGTAGTACTGGCATAAGAAAAGACATATAGAGGCTGGGCGTGGTAGCTCACGCCTGTAATCCCAGTACTTTGGGAGGCTGAGGTGGGCGGATCACGAGGTCAGGAGTTCAAGATCACCCTGGCCAACATGATGAAACCCCGTCTCTACCAAAAATATAAAAATTATCTGGGTGTGGTGGCACACACCTGTAATCCCAGCTACTCAGGAGACTGAGGCAGGAGAATTGATTGAACTCAGGAGGTGGAGGTTGCAGTGAGCTGAGATGGCACCACTGCACTCCAACCTGGGTGACAGAGTGAGACTCTGCCTCAAAAAAACAAACAAAAAAAGGCATATACATCATTGGAAGAGAACTGGAAGTCCAGGAATAAACCTAGGGTCAATTGTGTCTAGGGTCAATTGATTTTTCCAAGGATATCAAGATAATACAACAGGAAAGAAATAATCTTTTCAACAAACAGTGCTAGAACAATTGGATAACCTCATGAAGGTGGACCCCTGCCTCACCACCATACACAGAAATTAACTTTAAAAAAATGGGTTATAGACTAATATGTAACATCTAAAACTATAAACCTCTCAGAAGAAAACACAGGAGTAAATCATGACTGTGGATTAGCCAAAGCCTTCTTAAATAAGGAACCAAAAGCATAAATGACAAAAGAAACATCAAAAGTAAAAACTTGTGCGCATCAATGGATACTACCAAAGAAAGTGAAAGACAAACCACAAAACAGGTGAAAATATTTGCAAATCATTATTATCTGGTAAATAATTTGTATCTAGAATATATGAGCAACATTTACAACTCAGTAACAAAAACACACATAACCCAGTTAAAAACTGGGCAAAAGCGGGAGGTTGAGGTGGGAGGATCACTTGAAACCAGGAGTTTGAGACTAATCTGGGCAACAAAGCAAGACCTTGTCTCTACAAAAAATTTAGAAATAAGCTGGGCACAGTGGTGTGCACCTGTAATGTCAGTCATTCGGGAGGCTCAGTCAGAAGGATCATTTGAGGCCAGGAGTTGAGGGCTGAAGTGAGCTACAATCACAACGTTGCACTGCAGCCTGTGGTGACAGAGAAAGACCCTGTCTCGTAAAAAAAAAAAAAAAAGAAAAGAAAAGAAAAGAAAAAGGTAAAAGAAAAAAATAATAAGCAAAGGATATGAATAGATACCCTCCAAAGAAGATGAACACATAGCCAATAAAGACATATAAAATGGCTAAACATTATTAGCCAAAAGCAAAATGCAAGTCAAATCCACAGTGAGATACTACTTCACAACTAAGAAGGTAATAATCAAAAAAATCCAAATAAAAACAAGTATTGACAAGGATATGAAACAACTGGAAGTCTCATACACTGCTGGTGGAACTGTAAAATGGTACAGCTACACCAATGGTGCAGGTGGCAGTTCTTCAAAGGTTAAACATAGTTACCATATGACCCAGCAATTCCACACCTGGACATACACCCAAGAGAAATCAAAACACATCCACATATAATATTGTACATGAATATTCAGAGTAGCCAAAAATGGAAACAACTCCAAATGAATAAACAAATAAAATGTGGTGTATGCATACAATGAAATGTTATCCAGCCATTAAAAAAGAAGGAATTAAAACAGAAGTACTGATACATGCTACTGTACAGGTGAATCTTGAAAACACTATGCTAAGTAAAAGAAGCCCATCACGAAAGACCACACTATATGATTCCATTTATACAAAATGTCCAGAATAGGGAAATCAATAAAGACAAAAAGTAGACAAGTGGTCATTTAGGGCTGGGAGTAGTATGCAGGGAGCACTGTCTATTAATGGATATGGGATTTCTTTATGAAGTGATGAAGGTGTTCTAAAATTAACTGTAGTGATGGCTGTACAACTCTGTTACACAATTTAAAGGGTAAATTGCACGATATGTGAATTTTATCTCAATAAAGCTGAGTTTTCAAAAAGTTAAGTTTAAAATAATGCCGTATTTTTAAAAAGAATGAAATCTACAGTTACTAATGAAGATTTACCGAACAAGTACCCACTTAGGAGTTTTTTAAAAAAGTTTACCCAAGAAGGATAAAATTGCTTTGAAAAGAACTGAGAATCCTGACTCAAGCAGAACTGCAGAAAACCCTGTTTTGAAGCATTTTCTCTACTGAGCAATAAAGTCAGTCTAAAATAAACAAATTCCAATGAGAGAAATGGGAACAATGACTCCCTAGTCTCCTATGAAGAAATAAGCTTTGAAAGGCATTATTAGCCTTTACTTAAATACTATTACAAAGATTGTTTGATGTAAGCTTTGGGAGCACAAGTGGGAAAATACCAAAAGAGTAAAGAATAACTTCTTTTTTTTTTTTTTTTTTTCCCCTTAACTATTACATACAGGTCCTAAAACTAGAAAATACTACTGTAAGGAAAACAGTTCAAATAAATTCTGAGGCCCAGAAATTTTTTCTTCTCCTTTTATTGGGAGGTGGAAAAGGACAGCAGAAATGTAATATAGCTAGGAAATATAAGTTGGATGACTCCCTCTTCTCTCCAAAATGTTTTAGACTTTGTATTTTTTTTAAATTGACATCATCAAAAAGTTCCAGACGAGGCATTCTGTTGAATCTTCCCAAAATTAAATCACCTCAATAAATACCAAAATTCCCATTTTCTTGATTTTTATCCCCTTCAACAATGCTTTATTTGTAATATATTGCTTTATTTGTAATATATTCTACATATTTATGTAGCACTGTAAGTATACTATATAAGCAATAAGAAATGCTGTTTAAAATAGTTTTGATGTTCATATGCCCTTGTAAAATATACTTACTTTTCATTTATCAATTTCCAGTTAAGCCTACAATTTCTGTTAGTTCTTTAAACCTATTTTTTTATCATTTTATTCATTAATAAGTTACACTGCTATTATGCAACTATAAAAGTCAATAATGACAAAGCTTAATGGAGCACACAGCTCTTTAAAATTGCCTAAAAATTTGAATGAATGTAAACCTTTTCAAAATAATCAACAGAGAAATAAGAATACATTTAAAAATCAAAATCATATAAAATTAAGAATGTAGTATTATGTCAATAAATGCAAAAATAGCAAAACAAGCTGAATACTTGACTGACAGAAAATCTGTGTCTTCAAGCAGTTTATAAAATAACTACACTAGTGAAAAAAATGTACTCACCTGGTTTTGGCACTGAGTTGGTCACTGACTGGGGAACTTTTTGGTTAATTAACTCAACACAGTGTCCAGGAAAGAGTCCCACCTGATGAAAAGCAACAAAGAAAGGATTCTAAACCAGCAAACAGACCAATACGTGAACACTGCCAACTGAATTCCAGTAATGTATTCTACAGTCCCTCCCAAATGATTCTATTATTCCAAGACTCTAAATAACAGATGATGCCTATTACACAAACAAATAATAAAACAATCTGTTGCTATGAGTACATAGAGTTATCTGTTTTATTTGTCCAAATATCTAAGTCTGCTTTTATCCTTTTAGTTTTTAATTTCCCAATCTTTTCTTACATGAATTAAAATATGTAGTCTGATAATGAGCTATGCATGCAAGTAGGTAAAATTTCATAATTGAATAATGTGCTTTACTGAAATCTCAATCCAGTTATGTTGGTATCTGTTGCCAACTTATGTTTATTGTCTTCTCTATGGGTTTTTTAAATCAACACTAAGCCACAACTCAAACTTTTTGTGAACTTTCTCTTCACTCTCCCCCAGGTTTCATGAAAAAAAAGAAAGAAGACATGACTGAAATAAATGTGTAAAATAATCTCTCATTTAAAATCCTGGTATTCAATGCTTTTAAAAACTAGTAGTGCATGGATAAGAGGGAAAGCAAGAAAGAAGAAAACAGCCCATCTCAGCAGTGTCAACAGACTCTGACTTTGAGGAACACACCACAGTGACCTAGTAGTGGAACCACAGGCATTGTTTTTGGAATTCTAACAAGCTGTATTAGGAAAATGCTGAGTTCCAGATCATCCAGAGATACTGTATAGCCAAAAGGATAAATACCAAGATAAACAGCCTGGAAACAAAAGCAAAAAGGAAATCTTTATCAATATTTATAGATGTTTCCTTAGATAAAAATATAAATGGGCTGCCATGCAGCAGATGTTAAAGCTGAAATATGAAAACTACATCACTTTGTATATCCCTCTGTTGACAGACTCTGGGGAAGAATGGAATAGTTTTCCAAGAGTATGATTCATCATCAAGTTCTGAGCTGTATAATTTCCATCTGTGTGAAATTATTTTCACATACTCATTTGCTACATTCTTATTTCAATTTCTAGATCCATATTCTATGGTAGTTCTTAAAATTATGAAGATATAAACCGGTTATCATGAGCTGAAAAGGGTTATTAATAGATTATCAGTTTCTTTTATTTGTTTGTTTTTGAGACACGGTCTCATTCTGTCACCCAGGCTGAAGTAGTGACACAATCTAGACTCACCGCAGCCTCAATCTCCCAGGCTCAAGCAATTCTTGCACCTCACAGCCTCCTGAGTAGCTGGGACTCCGGGCATGCACCAGCTCACCTGGCTAATTTTGTTTATTTTTTGTAGAGATGAGGTATCATTATCAGATGATCAGTTTCGTTCACACGATGTGATTTTGGGATTCCTATGCACTGCCTTCCAAAATGATGTTTTAGGTATTTGTTTTATTGGTGAAATTCTTTCATATATTCTACTCAACTCCCTATTTTACTAAATGAGTAGAAATTCCTCCAAGACTGATTAGAACCAGGTAGGAGTCAACTTAAAAAAATCTTCATTGTTTTTCTTACACAAGTCAGTTATGAGAAGGGATATGGGGCATGGTTACCAGCGTGGCCTCATGTAAGGGTTCCACCCCTCATAAAAGGGTTTGGAAAGCGATTACAAAAGCCCCAGGTTCTAAATTACACAAATGTATACAAAAATGCATTTGTAAATAATCTCTGTTTTTACAAGTCTTTGCAACAAACTGTCACTTTGGTCTCCAGCAGAGAGCTGGAAAAGTGGAGCTTCCAGATGTAGTCTGGTTTGAGTCCCAGCAATGGAGATCTTGATGCTATGAGCTCTGGAGACTCTCATGAAGAGGGGTTGGGGGGATGAAGCAGTAACTGGGAAACTGCTCATGCCGAGGAGATGGGAGGTGCCCTGGAAATAGCTGCTTTGTGAACTTAAGCCATGATGGATTTAATGTTAAAAGTCATTCCACAAAGTGGTGTGCTTCAGTGCATGCAAAGGCTAGAGAACTGCAAAAAGGTGGTTACCAAGGTTGGGAAGATGTAACTATTTCAAGAGTGACTCTGAAAGAGACCCTGATGCCTGGAGGTACCCTTCTGAAATTCAAACAACAATGTAGAAATATCTGCCTTGTTTCAGAATTTATGGAGTATAAAGTTCGTGTTTCTAAAAGAGCTCACCTGCAGCTGGTTTTCACGTCTGAAATGACAGTGCTCTCCAAGCCGCAGAGCTGGAAATTAAATGTTCAATTCTACCTTGGTCCCAATTTAATGTTTGGTGCTCTCTGGATTGAGTTGAATATGTTCAGGCTTTGCAATTTCACTTGTGGTAAAGGCTCTAACATTTTCTATTTCTATGAAATTCTTTTCTTTTCTTTTCTTTTTGTGATGGAGTTTTGTTCTTGTTGCCCAGGCTGGAGTGCAACGGCACGACCTCGGCTCACTGTAACCTCTGCCTCCCAGGTTCAAGCGATTCTCCTGCCTCAGCCTCCCAAATAGCTGGGATTATAGGTATGCACCACCGTGTCTGGCTAATTTTTTATAATTTTAGTAGAGACAGAGTTTCTCTATGTTGGTCAGGCTGGTCGCAAACTCCCAACCTCAGGTGATCCACTCGCCTCAGCTTCCCAAAGTGCTGGAATTACAGGCAAGAGCCACCACATCTGGCTAGCCTCTATGCAAATTTCTTGAGGGAGAATCGCCTGCATATTTCTTCTCTGCCTTCACAGAAGGCAGAGCTTCTTTCAAACTTAACTGAGGCATCAGCTGGTCTTTGGCTATGTTTCTTACCATGATTACTAACAATAAGTTTGTGGCTTGGGTTTGTAAACTGTACTGTTTGCTACACTGATCTTCCCATATAGTAACTTTTAGTTTGTGAAAAAAATTAACCCTCAGCTGAAATTAACATATAAGTTTTTTTTTTTTTAACGAGTCTCAGATTTTAAAACTTGTAATAAAGTGGAAACTCACTGGTTTTTCTATGCCCTTTTGAACTCTTGTAATTGAGTTTTCATCACGGTTTATATTAAAGTGGCTAACACATGACTACAAAAAACAAAGTATCTGGGTTCAATCTTAAGTTTGCTACTTACTAGATTAGGTCTGTCACTTAGCCTCCTTGTGTTTTAGTTTCTTTGTATAAACATGGTAATAATAATGCCTATCTCATAAGGTTTGTGATAAGAATTAAGTGGATTAGTATAAATAAAATGCATAGAGTAAAATGCATTGGTTTGTTAACTAATGGTCTAGTAACAACATGATCTATTAACCACGGCAGCCTGTTTCATATATTATTCTTCCTGCAGCTGTGGCAATTTCTAAAGCTTTAACCCATTTATGGTGGAGGTTGCAAAATTTTTTTATGAAAAATCAGACCTTGGCAATGACCCTGAGCAGTAGGATAGAAATAACTCCCACAGGCTTAGCGTTTCAATAATGAAACACTAGGCATAAATGGGTTAATGCATAAGTAAAATGCTATTATTATCCCAGTATTTGGCTACCAGAACCGCTAGAAGGCTCTAGCTCCTCCATCAAATGGATATCACACATAATGCCACCTTTTGTGTATATCTGCTTAAGTTTCCTGACTCTCAAATATCATTCTTTCTATAACATTCTAATTCATTTCAATATATAAACATCTGCAACTTGCCTGAGAGAAAAGTCCAGATTCTAAACTTGGCTTACCCATTCACTAGGTTCTATGACGTAGAGCAAACTGCTTAACATGTCTTAGATTCCTAATTTGTAACATTAGGGATAACACTACCTACACCTCAAGAGTTTATGTGAAAGTAACTAGCCTAGTTTCTAAGTTCAATTAGCAATAATTGTGCCTCGGATAAACCTCATTGGCTACGATACTGCCACTGCGCAAAGCTAGTTTCTAAGTTCAAGTATCTTTTGGCAAAAAAAAAAAAGGTTTTCCATCACTTCCTCACAAAGACTGAACAAAGAAAGCTTAATGTACTTCTCAGGGAACTATATTAGATACATTAGTTACATATTCACCTTTTAAATTCATCACAATGAATTAGGTTTAGGTATACAGGGAAATGCTACTGCATACTATACAGAGGTAGATCTACAGTAGGCTCACCTAATACCTAACTCCAATCCCTGCCCTCTTGTTTTACTTTATCATAAGTGTAATATCACTAACTACTAGCTAAACTATACAGTTTCTCAGACTCCCTATATTCAGGTGAAGCCACGACACATGTAAACACAGCTCTGCTACCATCCTGTCTCCTCCGCTGTGCTGTGAGCATGTGAGCACAGGTGTCATGACTAGATCTGTGGTGGTCTTCACTTGACCATAAGTGAAAGGCTGAGAGAATCATTAAGATGCTGACTCAGTACTAGACATCCACCATCTTTTCTGCTCAGTTTTTTGTTTCTTGAAGCCAAAATCACTCCTAACCATCAAGGAGGCTTTAAAAGAGTCAGTTTTATGAATTTGTGAAAGGTAAACAGATTCTATTTTACCATCACAAAATTTTCGTCTTAAAAAATGGTGTTCTGTTGAAAATATTACACACGAGAATGGAACTAATCTTAAAAGTATAGTTAGTGAACATTTACACTTTTCTGATGAATACTTCACCTAAGATTTCACCAAATAGTAACCACTTTGATAAAATGTCAAACAGTAAAAAGTGACTGGAACTCTGGAAATATGATCTATTACCTATGTCATCTTACTTTGTATATTATTCTTTCTGCAGCTGTGGCAATTTCTGAAGCTTTAATGTACATGGCTGGAAAGGGAGAGCAGAATTGGGTATATTGGCAGGGGTCAAAATGAGATTCAACTCTAGGAACAGAATGGAAGATGGAGAAAAAGCCGCATCGAGGGCCCATGATGGTAAAGAAGTAGGTAATAAAAACATAGTAATAGAAGGAAAAGAACAAGGTAGAGACAAGGCTGGAAGAGGTTAGGAATGGTCTCGAAGAGAAGAGACCTTCCTGTTGACAGTTTTCACTCAAGTCTTGGAGATAAAGTGAAAAGCCACCAGACATGCTAATATATCCCATGGTGTGCTGATAAATGTCTAACAACTAGTTCTCCATGGAGGAAAGGCCTTGATTTCCAGTGTTTTCCAGTGCTCACAGTATAAATACTCCCATCGTGGCTGGTTTCAAGCTACCAACTTGATACAACTGAACACAAAATTGGGAAGAGAAGCAAAAGAGCACTCAGTTATACAGTATTGACAGCATACAGATAGAGTAGCTGGAAAGGTCTTCAAGAGCATAAACGGTAAAAGAATTACAAAAATATTTGATTATTACCTTTGTTTTTAATACAATTCATTTCATTGTAAATGTACATATCTTAATTTTTAATAATGGCTGTTTTTAACAACTGTCCTACAAAATTTCACAGTTGTCTCCAGCTGACCACTGATGTATATCCATACACTCCGTCCTGCACCTATCCACCTCTAACAGCTCCTGGTAATCAGTTTCTGGTAGCTTAGCAAGCATATGGCTCACCCTCTGACTCTAGGAGAACCAGGAGAGATGTAAAGGGAATGAACTGTAATCTGGTTCTTCTGATCTCCTTCTACCTTGGGGGATACTCAAACCAAAAAGAAAACTTGGTTTGGCTTCCAAAGTGAGTGTGTGTCCTGAAAAACACTTTGGTGTAACTTAAAGGGAATAAGAGAAAAGAAACTACTGCAATAAAATAAGCCTGGAGCTTTGGAAACAGTAGAATTAACAACAGAACCTAATCCTAACTATAGTCTCTTTGAGGCAACCAACAAAAACCTAAAAAGGAATTCAACATAATGATCATGTGCTTATTGCTGACTTAAAAAAAAAAAAAACTCTCTTCTATTGGTTTATTTATTTAATTTATGGCTAGTGAAACTTTAGCACTGTTGGCATAGCCAAACATTTTTTTAATTAAACTTAGTAGAAGCACTGCTCACTCCTAAAAATACACCACAGATTTTTCAATTGGAATTATTTGGCCTCAGAGTGTTAAAACTCCAGTTTTCCGTTTTCTGACTACAACTTCCTATCCTCTCAGGTCTCTAGTGTTGATATTCTGTAACAACGCAAGTTCCAACAGAGACATCCCAACCCTTTCATATTTCCCCCCTAAGGTACTTATCCCCCCAATTCCATGTTTTTTGTTTTGTTTGTTTGCTATCCAATATGGATCCTGTGATTAAGCATTTGTTTTAAATCAGTACCCTTAATTTCCTTGCAATATTAACTTCCTGCCAAACCAATTGAGCAAACTACCACAACTAAATCAATACAGTACCATATTTGCATGTCTGTGTACTGCTGCAGAAAAAAAAAAAACTCACATCACTAAGGAAATTTGAACCAATACAAATTCATAGTCTATTGTCTAGAAATGCTAATTATTTTCTCCCCACTCCCGAAACATCCTTAAAGAACCTAATCTTCTTTACAGTCTCTGCCCAGTCTGACTCCCACGGCCTGCTAACACCATCCCAGCACAGCTGATCAAATAGTAAGTCAGTGAGTCAATTAGTTTACCTGCTATAATTTTGGAACTAGTTCCCAATCTTAAATTATCTCCATTGAATTGTTAGAATTAGGAAATATTTTTCCAAACAAAGAAGAGAAGAGACAAAGAAATAACAATTGCTACACACCAAAGGAAGCAAAAACCGGAAATAAGTTCCTCAGGTCCTTACTTTTTAGTTCTGGTTCCATTTACTTATTGCCTAGTAATTCTTGCGTTGGGCTCTTTGAGATATTCCTACCAATCCCTCCACCTCCCACTCTCCTTGTATGTCCCCAAAAGCACAACACTGCTTCTGGTTTCTTTGCCTTGTTTACACTGTCTCCTTCAATGTCAACTCCCTAATTTCCATTTAAATAAAAAATTACTCTTGCAGCCGGCTATGCAGGTTTGAAAGTCAAAAACACAGCTAAAGATCAGGGTATAAATCTGAGAGCTGGGCATAAATATGGTTTTTAAAGTTGAGAAAGTAAGATAGCAAAGGACAAAAAGCATAGAATAAGAAGGCAGTCCAACTCCAAATGTCAGAGGTCTAGTAGAGCAGGGTGTCCTGGTAAAGGAGACTGTCAAGTCAGTTAAGAGAAAAGTGTCGGGAAAAAGAAAATCGGATACTAATGACAGTTTAAGTAAGGAGTAGTAAAGTATTTTTTTTTTCATTAAGCCAAACAGAGACCACTAGTGATAAAAGAGAAGAAGGAAAGGGTGAAGGGTTTAAGAATATATTTGTGATAGGTGAATGTAATCATGGCTCTAGAATCTGCAATGGAAAAGGAGGATAGTGAAGGCAGGACGTAACTGATGGGCAAAAACTGGGAGGAACAGTGGAATGATAATATTAAGCATAATACTGAGTATTGAACATAATTGTTTATTGTACAGCAAGTAGCTGAGGGGATTGAATTTCTTTTCCCAGTTGCCATAATACAGTATCAAATAAGACAAACTAGATAATAGCTGCTTTAAAGTTTTAATTAATTTGTAATACCTTTCAGCCCTGGAAGGAGTAAGAAAAGGATAGAGTAGGCATTGTAAGTGGAAAGACACATAGATAAAAAGACACAAGAGTAGAAAAGAGCAACTTGTGTACTAAGGGGGGAAATAATAGTTACATCTGGCAGAACATCCAGTTTTTAAAATAGAGCAGTGCAAAGTAAAACTGGTAAATAAGAATAAACTCGGAGATCCTGGATGATCTTGTATATCGTGACAAGGAGTTTTAAGTTCATTCTGTAGGAAATAAAAGTGACAAATTCGGAGCAGAAAAAGAGCAGGAATAGGCATGTTCTAAAAGGAAAAGTAGTAGCACTGTATACCTTTCAAGGTGTAAGGAAGGGAGGAAGATAAGAAGCAGTACACCACTTTAGGAATTTGCAAAAATAGGCTAGGAAAGAGAATAAAACCTTCAGTGTATGACAACAGCATGAGGAAGGAAGGAGAGTATATGAATGTAAACAACACAGAGGTAGAGGAAGCAGACATGATCAACTGGATTGGATGCATGAACAACATGAAGTCAAGAATGCTCCTGCAGTTTTTCCTTCCACCTTAACTGAGTATGTTAACCCAAAGTAAACTGCACGTATTTAAAATGCACATTTTGATAAAACACCCATGAAACTATTACCACAATCAAGATTATAATATATTCATCAACCCCAAAAGTTTCCTTGTATCTCTTTGTAATCCTTCCTTCCCCCTACCCTCCCATCCCTGCTCCTCAGGCAACTACTCATCTACTTTTTATCACTATATATTACTTTCCATTTTCTATAATTTTACATAAATGAAGTCTTATATAATATACTCTTTTTTTGTCTGTCTTCTTTCATGCAGCATATTTTTGAGGATCACCCTTGTTGCTGTATTTATCAGCTGTCTATTCCTTTCATTGCTGAGTACTATTCTACTGTATGGAACACCACCACTTGTCAGTCTGCTGCTGACAGATATTGGGGTTGCTTCCAGTTTTAAACTATTACATATAAAGATGCTACGAACATTCCCGTATGAGTTTCTATATGGACCCAGGCTTTTTTTTCTCTAAACAGTTAGATCATATAGTAAGTGTACAGTGATTCCTCCCTTAATGTCATTGACAGGTTCTTGGAAACTGTTAACTGACTTACTCTGTGCTGTGGGAACTTAATTCTTATTTATATCAGTTAACCTATGATAAAATTGGTTTCATCAGACAGTATGTCATTTTGCTTAATGTTGCAGTTTCCAAGAACCAACTGACAACATTAAGTGATGACTTACTGAGTGTTTAACTTGAGAAACTGCTAAACTGTTTTCAAATTAGTTGTTGGCATCTTACATTCCCACCAGCACTGTATGAGAATCTCAATATCTCCACATCCTTGCAATTTTAATAAGTATGAGTCAATATCTCATTGTTGTTTTAACTTACATTTCTCTAATGACTATTGATTCTGGATATCTATGTATGTATTAATTTGCATTCATATATCCTTTTGGTGATATCTGTTCCAGCCTTTGCCTATTTCTGAAACTGAATTGCTTTCTTCTCTAATTTTGAGAGCTTTTGTTTTTTAAAAATTAGCATCTCAATATGTTGCCCAGGCTGGCCTCAAATTCATGGGCTCAAGCAATCCTCCTGCCTCAGCCTCCCAAGTAGCTGGGACTACAGGCACATGCTACTGAGCTTGACCAGTGAGAGTTCTTTGTATGTTCTGATGCAAGTCCTTTATCAGATATAATCACTGCAAATATTTTCTCCCAGTCTGTGATTTGTCTTTTTGTACTAGTAAATATGCCTTTCAAAGAGCAGAAGTTTTTTTAAAAAATTATTTTTTTTATTATACTTTAAGTTCTGGGATACATGTGCAGAACGTGCATGTTTGTTACATAGGTATATATGTGCCATGGTGGTTTGCTGCACACATCAACTAGTCGTCTACGTTAGGTATTTCTCCTGATGCTGTTTCCCAGTCCCCCACCCCCAAACAGGCCCATGTATGATGTTCCCTTCCCCTGGGTCCATGTGTTCTCATTGTTCAACTCCTACTTATGAGTGAGAACACAAGGTGTTTGGTTTTCTGTTCCTGTGTTAGTTTGCTGAGAATGATGGTTTCCAGTGTCATCCACGTCCCTGCAAAGGACATGAACTCATCCTTTTTTATGGCTGTATAGTATTCCACGGTGTATATGTGCCACATTTTCTTTATTCAGTCTATCATTGATGGACATTTGGGTTGGTTCCAAGTCTTTGCTATCGTGAACAATGCTGCAATAAACATATGTGTGCATATGTCTTTACAGTAGAATAATTTATAATCCTTTGGGTATATACCCAGTAATGGGATTGCTGGGTCAAATGGTATTTCTGGTTCTAGATCCTTGAGGAATTGCCACACTGTCTTCCACAATGGTTGAACTAATTTACACTCCCATCAACAGTGTAAAAGCATCCCTATTCCTCCACATCCTCTCCAGCATCTGTTGTCTCCAGACTTTTTAATAATCGCCATTCTAACTGGTGTGAGATGGTATCTCATTGTGGTTTTGATTTGCATTTCTCTAATGACCAGTGATGATGAGCATTTTCTCATATGTTTGTTGGCTGCATAAATGTCTTCTTTTGAGAAGTGTCTGTTCATATCCTTTGCCCACTTTTTGATGGGGTTGTTTTTTTTCTTGTAAATTTAAGAGCAGAAGTCTTCAATTTTGATGAAATTAAATTATTTTTATGAACTGTTCTTCTGAAGTCACATTTAAGAGAAATATTTGCCGAGATAGAGAGAGAGAGAGAGAGAGAGAGAGAGAGAGAGAGAGAGAGACATCTTCGCCTAATCCAAAGCCACAAGAGTTTTCTCCTACGTTTTCTTCTTGAAGTTGTATAGTTTATACTTCATAAACATCTAGGTATAATATCCATTTTGAGTTAATTTTTGTAGATGGTAAAAGAAATAAAGTTTATGTTAGAGACATATGGATATCCAAGTGTTGCACTGCCATCTGTAAAACAGACTATTATCTCTTCACTGAATTGACTTTTGAACTTCACTGAAAATCAGTTGTCCATGTGTACAACTGTATGTATGTATTTCAGGACTGTTTATTCTTTCCCACTGATCTACTTATCTGTCTTTCCACCAATACCACACTCTCTTGAAACTGTAGCTTTATAGCAAATCTTCAGTTAGTGTTAGTTCTCCAACTCTGTTCTTTTTCAAATTTGTTTCGGCTATTATATTCCAGGTCCTTTGCATTTCCATTTGAATTGTTTAATTTGCTTGTATATTTCTACACAAGAGCCTGCCTGGGATTTTGATTTAGATCAATTTGGGAAGAAATGTCATCTTGAAAAATATATAGTCTTCCAACCCATAAACACAGTATATCTCTCCATTTATTTGGATCTTCTTTAATGTCTCTGAGCAATGTTCTGTAGTTTTCAGTATATAGCTCTGTCACATCCTTTTTTTCAGATACAGTCCTAAGTATTTCCTGTTTTTAGTACTATTATGCATGGGTTTTATATATTTTCTGACTGAAGTGAATGCTGCGAGTCTGTGGACTACATTTAGGACAACGAGGTCTTCACATAGTTGTCCCAAGCATTTATATTTAAAAACATACCGTGTATTTTAAATACATAAATGGCTTTCCTTTTATTTCTCCTTTATATCTGAAAATTTATGCTGGCTTGTGTCAAAGTGTACATTAATGGAGATAGTTATATAATTTGTACATTCCATTTTAGAATGACAAGAAAAGATTTTAGAAAATACTTGTCATAAAGAAAGGGTGTAGGGTTTAATAAGATTAAGAACTACTGCCACAGCCATATTGTCAAGAATTTCCATAAAACTGAGTATTTAAGCATCAGCTGGTAAGACATATTCTGATGCTATAAATTAACAAAAAGCTATCAAGTAGGAAATTTATCTCCAACATCAATAGTATCTAATGGCACTAAAAAGAAAAAACAGCAACAAATAAAACATAAATTAAGAAAATGTATATATTTCTATGTTCCAAAAGGAAAAGAAATGCAAAATTAAAAGTTATCATGCTTGTATTCTGGTCCTGGCTATACCATGTACTTACTGTCTTTGTGAAACAGAAAAATTTATCTAAATTTCTTTGTCTCCAGATTTCTACCATTTTAAAATGACAGTTTAGAACCAGATGGTCCACTCTCATCTTCCACTGTACAAAAATCTATGATTCATACAAGTAAACAAGCGGAGCCACTATTATTCATTAAATTACTACCATGATCTGTTCTTTGCCTAAAATGTATCGGCTTCAATAGAAACTCTGCAATATACAGTGTAATGACAAAGGGCTAGTTGTTTAACCCGTTGTGCTTTAGTTTCTTCATCTAAAATGAGATCATTACAGAACCTTCACAGAGTTGTGGAATTAAAGGTTAGTGGTGAGCACTTCGAAAAGCACACCTAAGTACTAAAGAAATGTCAGCAATTTCTTTCATTTGCTTTATCACTATAATTCCCCTTCTCTTGAAATTATGTCACATTACAGATGAAAATTTACAGTATGATATGATTTCCCATTACTTAACTGGAGAGTAAACATTTTGCTCTATTTGATTTTGAGTAATGAAAAGATGCAGCTTTGGATTCTAGGGTATTACATGAATAGGATGGTTTTTACATAAACAAGCAGAGAAATAAGCAAATCCATTAAACTACTATACAAGATAAGGTTTCTGAATATCTGTCCTGTGAAATAAAGATGATTTCTCTAAAACTAACTTACTTGGAGCCACATTATACTCTTGAGGTAAAAAAACTGTGTTGTCCAAGAATTGCTTCTCTGATATTTGTGCATGAAAACTCACAATATTTGGGGATAACTATGAAAAACAAAATAGGTGATCCTTGATCAACTAATGGAAAACCAAGAGAACATGGGGTAGGTATATAAAATTCCGTCGCTCTCTAAATGAGATTCTAGCCATTAGATTAACTGTGTCCCAGATGTGCTTTACAGAAGATTTTCTGAGCGGAGGGAGAAACAAAACACAGTTTAACTGTGTTTGACTGCTCCCTTTCTCTGCACACAAGATAAACAATGGGAGCCAAGATCAGCAGTTCTCATGTTCTGTGCATAATCATCATGTGAAAAACTTGTTAAAATTCAGACTCCTGACCCCATCCCCTGAGATTCTGATGATCAATATCCATTTTTATCACATTTCTCAGGTCATTCAGATACCAGTGGCTCCTAGATAAAACTCTGAGAGACACTGCACATAACAAACAATCCTAAAATATGATAACATGTATTTGTGTAATGCCTTTATCCAGAAAAAAGGGCTCTCTGAGGCATCACCTCACATTTCTAACAATCATTTACAGACAAGAACACAAATCTAATAATAATGCCAGTTAGTTTAAAAACAAAGAAAAACGGGAAGAGTTTTTACTTTTACTTTCTGAAGTATATGATGAAACACCTCAGAAAACAAAGATGAGAGATTCAATATACTCCTTAGGTGACAAATAAAAAACACAGAGATCAGAATTTCAAATTACTGTAGTTAATATAATTTCACACTTCCTACTCCCATAAGTTTAAGAAAAGAAAGAGAGTCACAGTATAATTTAAACACATGGATGAACTTATCCTTCTGTTCCCACGGCTAAATTATGGTTTGAGCTAGTACAATACTTGGAATAGAAATTGGCAAAATGCAGGTGACTGGCAGAATTTACCTGCAGCACACATGGACAAAAATAGTCTTGTATCCTACCCCACAACTACTGAAACAACATTTAGGGGCTTAGGTCCTGGGATTTGATGTTTAAACATAGCCTCCTTTAAACATTCAAGTTTAAGAGTCAGTGGCAAAGGGAGACTAAAAAGAAATACTGGTAACAAAATGAAGAGAGCAGAAGAGCACCCTTCAATACATTTGGTAAACACTATTCCTCAAACTAACTTTATTTGTTGGACCTATTAGAATGGCTATTTTTTTTAACTGGCAATTATTAAATGCTGGTGAGGACGTGGAACAGCAGAAACTCTCATTCACTGCTGGTAAGAATGCAAAATGATACAGGCACTTTGGCAGACAGTGTTGTGGCTTCTCACCAGATTCAACATACTCTTACCATATGATCTAGCAATGATATTCCTTGGTATTTACTCGAAAGACTTGAAAACTTACGTTCCACACAAAAACCTGCACACAGATGTTTATAGCAGTTTCATTCATAACTGCTAAAAACATGAAAGCAACCAAGAGGTCCTTCAATACTTGAATATATAAACAAACTGTGGCACATCCATGACACTGAATATTAGATAGTGATTAAAAAAGAAGCTATCAAGCCAGAGAAAGACACAGAGGAACCTCAAATGCGTATCACTAAGTAAAAGAAGCCAGTCTGAAAAGGCTATATACTATATGATTCTAACAATAGGGATATTTTGGAAAAGACATGATCCCAGGCTGTGAAGGGTTCAGCAGGAAAGTATAAATAGGAGAAGCACAGGAGATTTTTAGGCCAAAAAAACTATTCAGTATGAAACTATAATGGTGGATACATGCTATCATGCATTTGTCAAAACCCAGAAAAGGCACACCAAGAAGTGAAGTTTAATATAAACAATGGACCTTAGTTAATAATAGTTATCAATATTGGGTCGTTAATTGTAACAAAAAGCAAGCCCCAGAACTGTTTCAACAGTTGCAAGGTATGATTTGAGACTGTATTTTTATCTGTGTGATTCTGGCCCTGGTGCTCCTTAAGACCACTCTTATAGAAACACTGCTTAAGTCAGTGCTGTAGGTAAACTCAGCTAATCGGCTGATGGTTGGTAAAGATTAGCATTTTGCTGATTCTATTCAATGTACTGCAAAGCAAATGTGAATAACAGGAGAAGGTATAGGGGAGGGAAGAGGGCAGGGGTATTACATGAAACTCTGAACTATCTGCTCAATTATTCTGTAAATCTGCAACTACACAAAAATCAAGTCTATTGATTATTATTTTTATTTTTGACAAGGTCTGGCTCTTGGCTCACTGCAACCTCCACCTGCCAGGCTCAGGTGGGGTCCTCCTGCCTCAACCTCCCAAGCAGCTTAGACTACAGACATGCATCACTGTGCCCAGGTAAGTTTCATAATTTTAGTAGAGATGAGGTTTCACCATGTTGGCCAGGCTGGTCTCAAATTCCTGGGCTCAAGCGATCTTCCCACTTCGGCCTCCCAAAGTGCTAGGATTACAGATATGAGGAACCACACCCAGCTCTATTTTTTAAATAATATTAAAATCACAGTACAGCAACTATATAGCACCAGTTCACAGCAATATTAAGGAAGGATCTCTGCACAGAGACTTGTACCTTGTCATGCCCTGCCAGCCGGCCAGAAAGGAGAACACACACACACAACGTGATCTTGACAAAAGAAAAGTGGAGTCCAGATAACATGCCATGAACACATTGAACTGAGCAGAGCTGCAAGTGCAGACACACGGGGCCTGGGTATCAACAACAAGCTTCAGAAAGCTTTGCAGCAGCGCTCAAGCGGGTGACACCTCAGCTCACTCGGCCTCCATCATAGGAAGCAGTAGTCCGCATCCTTGCTCCTCTTCCCTTTCTCTCCTGAGAGAGGCCTGCACTAAATCATCTCAATCCCTAGGAAAACCACTGGTGACAGCCAACACCAAGACGAGGCCCTTGTCTCCTTTACACTGCTAGGGAAGACACTGCCACCTCTGTGACACACAGCCTCCTCTGTGTTCTGCAGCCAGAGCCCAGTTTACAAGGTTCACATGTAACCAAAGCCAGGCGAGCTGGTGGACCGAGGTTCATGCTGTTCCCCGCCTGGCCTGTGCACCTGCTCCTGCTGACAGAAGCATCAGTGGGTTATGTGGACATCCTCTCGGAAGAAGACACATGCAACACTGTGCTCCAGTGTAACCTCCTCTAGGAAGCCCTCCTGCACCTTCCAGGGAGTTCTGGTGAGCTCTGAACTCCCTACTCATCACAGAGACCCCAAGGAGAGTATTGATGTCTGCTAGTCCTCCATGTCCTGCCTGCCCTGAGCCTGGAACCAGCCTGGCTCAGGTAGGGACCTGTTCCCCACCAAGTCTATGTAACAGACTCCCTGAGGTGCCTTCAGGCCAGCCCTAAAGGAGGCCCAACCGACTTCTCCATTCAGGACTGGTTGACATCTATTATGGGCTAAAAATTGCGCCCCCTCCCCAAAAATTCATAATGTTGAATTTCTAACCCCCAGGAACTCAGGATGTGACTCCAGTCATCCCTCAGCATAGCTGGGGGGGACTGGTTCCAGAACCCCCTCATATAGCCAAATCCACACATACTCAAATCCCACGTCATATTCCAAAAGCCTGCCCTCTGTATATGAGAGTTTTGCATCCCACAAATACTGTATTTTCAATAGTGTTTGGTTAAAAAAAAAAAAAAAAAATCCGTGTATAAGTGGACTCACAAAGGTCAAACACATGTTGTTCAAGGATCAACTGCATATTTAGAGATGGGAACTTTTAAAGAGGTAATTAGGTTAAATGAGGTGGCCCCTAATCTAATCTGACTGATGTCCTTACAAGAAGAGGAGATTAGGACACAGACAAACACAGAGAGGAAAGGCCATGTGAGGACACACCAAGAAAGTGACCATCTGCGAGCCAAGGAGAGAAGCCTTTTGAAAAAAACTAAACCTTCTGGTACCTTAACTTCTAGCTTCCAGAACTGTAGGAAAATATATTTGCTATTAATATTTAAGTCACCCAGTCTGTGGTATTTTATTATGGTAGCCCTAGCAAATGAACACAGTACCTAACAGACCAATTAAGGAATGAATAAACCCTAGAAACAGCTCCCACTGACAAAAGTATCAGTGGGTCACCTGTTATGCCCAATAACAGAAAAAAAAAAAAATAAACACACACACACACACAACACTGTATATATATCATATACAATCACATATATATGATTATTTGCCTTCTGAAATTATATCCCCCAGCCACATCAGAATATATGAAAATACCAAGAATTCAGACATAATTTACATTAGAGAAATTTAAAAACTCCAGATACTATCCTTCTAAAAGTTGTCACAAAAAAAATCTCCTTATAAAGAACATGTTTCTCTATTAACTTTAGACTGTTGGCTGGCTTTTTAAAATTAAAATTTTAAAATAGCTTTTGATATATCTACTACACAAAGTGAGGTCCGCTAGTAAGCTAAACTCATGGTTTTCACCCCTACTGAGGCCCCTTGGGGCTGCTGCAGAAGGCCTGAAGGAGGCCAGTCAAGCAGACTGCATGGGGATAAGGCCCAGCGTTTCTGACTTGAACCAATCAGGGTAGCTCCATGGTTACCTTTTCTCACATTGAGGTTCTGCGCACGATTCTATTTGATTAATAATTCCATTGGATTAAAATAAAAAGTCTAAACACCACCGAACTAAGCTATTATTTCAGTTAAACTTGAAAATTAGGATGTGGAAATATGTCTGATTTACAGTTACCATGATTGTCTTCCTCTCTCAACAGAGTATCTCCCAGGAGGGGCACATGCTTACAATTTTAAAATACCTAACAAAGGTAGGGGACGTCGTGAACAGTCTTCTGAAGAGTTTTTCCCCAGCATACAATTGATTAATCATCACATAAAAACATAACACACAGTAACAGCAATGTTTCCACCAGTAATCATACATGCTTTGCAGTCTGTAGTTGGCTAATCTTTACACTATACTTCTCGCTGGTTGAGCAGGAAAGATGTTCCTTTCTATACAGTAGAAAACTGATGTGAAGAACGTTAATAATCTGAGAGTGAATGTAGAAATCATGCTTAGTGCTCTTCAGGCAATGAGATGGAGCAGACTTAGATCCGAGTCCTTACTCCCTTCACTTACTGACTTAGCATACTGACTACTTATTAAACATTTCAAAAACTGTTTTCTGCCCATAAAAAGGGAGGAGAGTAACTACCTAGAAGCTTTGTGAAATTAAAGAAAACACTGCGTGTAAAGTACTGAGCTATACTTTGCAGGTAACAGAGGCTCAACATGTCTCACCTTTCACACCTTTCCCTGCAATTAACCATGAGTGCTCTTAGAAATGGACTAATTGTGTAGAAACAACAAGCAATGCTGAACTGTGGATTCCTGCCTTAAAATACTGATTTCCTTTTTTTTTTTTTTTTTTTTTTTTTTGAGACGGAGTCTTGCTCTGTCACCCAGGCTGGAGTGCAGTGGCGCAATCTTGGCCCACTGTAATCTCCACCTCCCAGGTTCTAAGAGATTCTCCTGCCTCAGCCTCCCGAGTAGCTGGGATTACAGACATATGCCACCAAGTCCAGCAAATTTTTGTATTTTTAGTAGAGACGGGGTTTCATCATGTTGGCCTTGAACTCCTGACCTCCTCATCTACCCACCTCAGCCTCCCAAAGTGCTGGGATTACAAGTGTGAGCCACTGCCCCCAGCCTGAATTTCTTTTTTAAAAAAGTTTGACAGTAACATTTAAAGACTTGCTCCTGGCTACACAGGCACCCCCCGACATCAATGCCTCTTCTCACAGGTACACTCCAACATGATCCATGGAGATATGATTGCTTTTCTAAGACCAATCAAGATGAAAAATAGCATTCCTTTAGGAAAGATTTTTCATTATCAGTTACAAATCAGTCTTTGAAGTTAGAAATTTCATTTTTGTTTTCAATAATTTGTTTTGGCAATAAACTAATTTTTAACTAGTTTTAGACTAGTTAATTTATACTCACTTTGAAAAAGAATTAGTTTGGCCAGGCGCGGTGGCTCAAGCCTGTAATCCCAGAACTTTGGGAGGCCAAGATGGGCGGATCACGAGGTCAGGAGATCGAGACCATCCTGGCTAACACGGTGAAACCGCGTCTTTACTAAAAAAAATACAAAAAACTAGCCGGGCAAGGTGGCGGGCGCCTGTAGTCCCAGCTACTCGGGAGGCTGAGGCAGGAGAATGGCCTAAACCCAGGAGGCAGAGCTTGCAGTGAGCTGAGATCCGGCCACTGCACTCCAGCCTGGGCGACAGAGCGAGACTCCGTCTTTAAAAAAAAAAAAAAAAAAAAAAAAAGAATTAGTTTGTTTAGGCAATAAACTAACTGTGTGAGTCTCAACAACACTTTGGAGTATAAAGCTATACACTTAGCAGAGAATCAGTACTTAATAAATATTTGTTACATAAACAAAGGGAAGACAATCATAGAATTTAAATGTTGAGAAGGAATAGAGAGATTGTAAATGAAACCTTCTGATTTTAAGAAGAAACTGAAGTCCAAACAAAGCAAATGACTTCCCTAAGGTGAGATAGACAGATAGATACAGATATAAGAAAGTTATTAGTAACATCAAGACCATAACATAACTATTATTTTAAAGACAAATTAATCTTCTGATCATCTTTGACCCTTAAGTCTATTGTTCATTTCCACTAACATGAAGAACTGACCCCTTAATAGGAAAAAGATAACTGTAGTCTTCTATTTAGTTTTATATTTAATCAAAAGCACTTATTATTCATAGCTGTTAAGAAATCAGAGCACAGATGGAGGAGGATCCCAAAAGCACAAACAAGAAGAGTTGTAGGGTAATGTGATAGGGTTTTTCTGGTCTTAACAACCAAATTAAATTACTATAGATGCTTTCATACTAGGGAAAGCGATAGATAAAATTAAACTTGTAAAATAAAAACCAGAATTCTTTAAATTTAAAAATCAACACTTATTGATAAAAAAAAATATCCATCAGACCTGGTCTAACTAAGTACGTTCTATTTTTGTTCTCACATATTTAATCTTCAAGATAACCATGTGAGGCAAACAATAGTCCCATAATCCCCATTTTACAAATGAGGAAACTGAGGCACAGAGAATTAAATAATTTGCCCGAGATAACACAGGATTAAAATCCAGACAATCTGGAGCCAGAGCCCACACTCTTATCTACCATTTTATAATGTTTTAAATTGTATTACTATGTTTTAATACAATATATTTTATTGTAAAGCTAATAATTCATTTTTATTTAATATGTAGTTAGAACTCAAAGTATACAATGCTTATCAAATTTCTAACAATATAGCATGAGCATTTTATTTATGTAGTATTTAGTAACACTTGTGTAAGTAGACCACAAAAAGCCACAGGCTATATATTAAGGATACAACTTTAAGGCATTTTCAGAGACTCCTCATAAAAATTAGTTACTAAGTCAGTCTAATAGATGCCATTATCAGGTCCCAAACTGTTTAGCCATAAAGTAGTCCCTCCTTATCTGCAGGAAATGCGTTCCAAGACCACTCAGCAAATGCCTGAAATCACAGATGGTACCAAATCCTAGGATACTTTTTCCTATACATGCATACGTGTTTCAAGTTTAATTTATAAATTAGGCACAGCAAGAGATTCATTACAATAACCAATAATTGAGGAAAACAATTAAGTCAAATAAGGGTTACTTGAACACAGCACCTCAATACCTCAACAGTCAACCTGATAACTGAGAGGGCTACGGAATGACTAATGGGGCAGGTAGCATCTACAGTGTGGACATGCTGGACAAAGGGATGATTCACGTCCTGGGTGGGACAGGGAGAGATTTGATCACACTACTCACAACAGTATGCAGTTTAAAGCTGATGATTTACTTTTGGAATTATCCATTTAATGTTTCGAACCTTGGTTAACCTCAGGTAACTGAAACCATAGAAAGGGAAACCGCAGATAAGGGACTACTGAATATAGAAAAAGAAATGAGATTGCTTTAGATTCTGTTGTTGTTCTGTAATTAAAAGTAAGTTTACATAACAGTTACAATGTCTTTTTACAGAAAAATATTAATCAAACTGACTTAATTCCAGAAAGGAAATATATATGAATCATGATTAAAAACCTGTATTAAAAGCAAGGTCACTCCCCAGGCCTTGTAACCGAAAAGCGACCATCAGGTCTGAGACTCTATTCATATTTTGGCTACACCACCATTTAAAGATGAAGGAGATAAGAAACAACCAAAATAGTAATTAGAAAAGGAAATCTAAATCTATTATCATTACCATCTGCAGTTTCTATCATCGCAGATAAAATTTCTGATGACAAAGTCCATTACCAGTACATGTAAACAAAAGTATTACTGAAACATAAAGAAAACTTTTCTTTGAATTTTCCCACACCTAATTTGTTGTTGCCTACCTGGAATCCATGCTTGCCTCTCCACCATGTGCTTAACACTTTCGGAGGCATGTCAATAACGGAAACAATGTCTCCCACCTAGGAGAATCAAAATTTTAAGCAAAATGGTTTTAGTTCAAATTTAAACCAATTGTTATACCTAGAATTTAAATCTGAACTGTATGAAAAGGTAAATTACTATTCATGCTCTGGCTGGTAATTTCCAAAAAAGTACTACTTCCTTTTAAAAACAATTTAATTATATTATGATTTGTGAAAGAGAGGTCTACAAAAAGCTAAGCAGCACAAAGACTGTGATTCAACTAACACATGTGCAGTAACTTCAGAAAGCCAGATTAATAGCATAAGATTTTTAAATGTTAGGCATCACACCATTATCATCACTTCTGTTAAAATATTGTTACTGCTGTCACTGACAGTTATCAGATTCACTTATAAAAGATAATTTTAAATATTCATGCTTAGAAACAATAACAGATTCCCTTAATATTACATTTAGTGAGTGCTTACCCTGTGCCAGGCACTGTACTGAGCTCTTGACATATCTTATTTAATCATATAGAAAAGGGCCTAAGATGGGTTATGCTTAGTAAGTATAAAATTTGATGACAACTACACTTCTTTCAATAGATAGTAAAATATAATTATGTCCACTAAAAAGCTAACTTTCTTCACTGTAAAAGAAAAACTAGTGAGTTTATATAAACTCATATAAAATCATAAATATAAAAATTACAATAGTTTTAAATAATATATTCAACAGAAATTATATTCTTCAATCAAAAGAAATGCTGATATCTATGATAAAACATAGTTAAGAACTTCAGAGCAATGTTACTAACATATACTATAGAGCTTTAGGAATTTTTCTTTTGTATATTCACAACTGATCTTTCAAATCATGTATAAGCCATTTCGTAAAGCCATATATGCTGACATCATCATTCTAAGACCTACATTTCTTTCTGTACAGAATCTAAAAGTTTGAAAACAGTTCAGATTCTATGCAGTAAAAAGTTATATTGTTATTTCTTAAATTTAATTAACTGCCAGCATTTTTTTCCTCGTTAGCCAATATGTATTTTTAGAGGAAAAAATTTAATTCCCCTCCTTTTATATCTGACAGCAAGGTGTGTTCACTTCACCTTTTATCTGTTCTTTAACTCAATCTTTCAACGTATGAAAAGAAAGTATCACTGGGTATTGTTTTTAGGTACAAAAACACAAAAAGACAGACCTTGCTTTCAAGAAGCTCACTGAGACCAAGAGAACAATCATGATTAAATGTAGTAAGTGATGTGTCAGCAATAAGCCATGAGCACAGTTCAAAATGACATTCAATTCAGGTTTTTGGGAGGTATGTATTTGCATGGAGTGAGGGGAGGGAGATCAGGAATGAATTCCCAGACAAAAGAGGAGACATTGAACCTCAGTTTTCAAGGATGAGTACTGTCATTTAAACAAAAATAGAAGATATTACAGGCTGAAAGATAAAGGACTATGGAAAAGCCTGGTGCTTTTCATTTTTTTTTTAATTAAGGAAATGGTTAAGAACAGTCGAAGATGAGGCCAGAAAGGCAGCAGGAACCAAATAACAAACAACCTCTTCAGCTATTTACCTCTAAGGTCAGTTCGTCAGGGGCTCGAGCAGTGTACCTCTTGATAACATGGGCAGCACCAACAGCAGGAGTGTTGATGGATGACTCCTCATGAACCAAAAGGTGATTTCCCTTATTATCAATCTATCACAAAGAAAATGTACTCAGAGATAAAGACACTGGACCTGAAAATGCTTCTTTGACTATCTATAGGAGAAATTCATTTTAATTTAGAGATACAATAACCCAAAGAGTCTTAAAAAAAAAACCCTACCATTTACTGGGTAGTGAAAATATGCTAGTCACTGTGCTGTGCCTATAATATACATGGTTTAATTTAATCCTCACAACTCTAAAAAATACTTATCATCATTTAAAGGTGAGGATGCTAAAGATGAAAGAGGCTATGTAATTTACAAGAGAGTCAATAGTTTTTCCAAGATCTCATTGCAGGTTGGCCCATAGTTCTATATGCTTTCCACTTTCCATCTTGCATTCCCAATTTCCAGTGGGAGGAGAAAACAATATAACTCTACATATGCAAATTAAGAATAAATATGTAATCTATTTACTGAATAATGTTTCACTCAACAGCTACTCTTAAAGAGGACCCTTTAAGAAGTTGTCTCTTGCTCATAAATAACTGAAAAATATTTTCAATTACTAAGTCAACTAAAAAAAAGTACACCTTGCTGAATATATACATTAGTATATTAAACACCAAAATAACAGGTATCATTGATATTCATAAAATATATTAAGATTAGTTTCCAAGATTATCAAAGAAAGATTTGAGACGAAAAAATATTTCCTATATCACGTATCTATCCTCCCAGACGATGAGAATATACCCCATTTCTTTGATTCCTGAAGCTCAATAGATATCAAAATTATGTTAATATCAAATTTCTTAAGTAGATAATTTAAATATACATTTTTCACGAAAAGTGAATTAGGAAATACCTCCATCCAGGTAAGGGCGGGCCCACAGTTGATCTTGTTGCCAGCGATAGCTGAAAGGCGTGACAGGTAAGCCATAAGCATCTGAGTGACTGACTGAAAAGAAAGAGATTCAGTGTAACTCTGAGGAAAGATACTATGCTCTCTGGCAGAGAAAACTGATGGTTTCTGGAAGAAAAAAATCTATAGATCTTTAGGCATTTTAATAGTTACAGAGGATTCTTCACAGAAACTTACCAGTAGCACTATGGGCACTTACATAGCAACTCAGCCCCTACCTCATGCAGAGCTTCAACTTCTAGCCCCTTATCAGCGATCAAACTATTCCATGGTTTCTAATTTCATCGCTTTCTATTTTTGTACTGAATATGCAAAAAGATAACTGTAGCAGATCCATATTTGGCTTTTCTGCCTAGATTTCCCCTACTACTCAGAAACCCTTTTCCCCAAGACCCACTGTCATCTTCCATGCACGTGGCTGTGGCAGGAGCAGCCATGTTCATACGTGATCCTACAGTTTTCCCCTACTCCTTAGAAATGCTTTTGCCCAAGACCCACTGTAATCTTACATGCACATGGCTGTGGCAGGAACAGCCATGTTCATACGTGATCCTACACCATGGTTCAGCTGACTGGTCCAGGAATATGCCCCAATATTAGTTGGACCAATCAAGAGTTAATCCAGGAATTAGGACACAGATTCTAGCTCAGTCTGGCTGCTCCCTTAAAAGGGGATAAAAACCTGGGACCTCTTGGTGGTGGCCATGTTTTAGGATAATCTGAGAGAAAAAAATGAAACAGGACGCAGAAATGAGAAATGCAGATAAAGGGACTTTTATATTTTCTATAGTACAAAGAGATCCGTGTTTCAAGACACTCCTGAGACCCTGCTGCAGTGTCCGTTATATTTTAACACTTAACGAACCCACTAAATCTCAGAACATTGCTTTATTTAGATCTGGTGGGGGTAGTGGTTTACACCAATTTTTCATTATTTCCTTGCGTCCACTCTCTCCTCCTATAACTCCCATCAGCAGAAACCTCTCTGGACCTATTCTCCATGATTCCCAAATGTTCTCTCACAACTTGTTAACTTTCTGTCCCTTCCAGGGGGGTATTCTTATTATAAATGACTTGGCTTGATCAACTCCCTGACTTTCTCTTCGGCTGGGTACATTCTGCATAGAGTTCAGTCATTCAGGTTTGCTCTTATTAAAATTAATGTAAATGATCCTATATTCATTTACAACATCTCTGATTTTATTTATTTAAATCCATTTCATGGATGTGACAGCTTCATTTTCTCTCAGAGGATAGTAATTATCCTTTGAAAAGCCTTGTTTGTACCTCTTGGTTATTTTATTTCTTCAGTTTCTATGTGTAAACTTTCTAGTCTCCTTATGCTTTGCAGTCATGCTGCACTTACATGTTTAGGCTATATTTACTCTTCCCCATAAACCTTATCCCATCTACTTTTAAAGATTCCTCACAATTTTTGATTCCCTGATGGTACTTTTGGTTTAATGATGCTATAAAGAACTTCTGTTTAGAAATCTTTTATGTTTTTACTAAACATTTTTTGTAGCAGTGAAGGTAAGTGCATACACCCAGCATGCTGTCATAAACTACTCAAACAACACTGTTTTAAGATGGATTTCTTTGATCATGAAAGGTAACGTTTTTCCATATTTTTGCTTCCATTTTTATGTGCTCTCTGGAGAATGATTTGCTCATATATATTGCTTGTTTATATATTATGAGTTGTTTTCCCTTATAAAATTATGCACTGAACCTACTCTAATTCTAAACATTATATTTAACATTACTAACTTTTCAGTTATGAAACAGGCAAGTAGTCCCAGGAGTCATCCTGAGTGTTCAATATAAGCTTTTGTTTAGTATACAGACAAAAATTTCTGCAAACTCATATATAGTGATTACCTCTGTACTAAATGTACTGAAGTACTAAATGCTTACCTCTGGACTGTCCTTCAGGGTGTCAGAACGGGGAAGCTCTGAGAGCTGGGAAAATCTTCGGTCATAAATACATAGATGAAGATGTTTATCAAGTACCCGAAAATCTTCATAACTTCTTTTAACAATCCAACTTTTTCCCTATTGGTAGAAAAAAGAAACTCATATAATTCATCTCTATTGGGAAACACTTAAGAATCAGGTCTTATTCTATAATGTTATTTTATTCATGAGATTTTATATTTTCTAATGTGAAGTTTCTCTTAACTTGATAGTTAATAGCTAAAACTGTGGAACACACCAATGAGTTATACTACATTAAAAGGCCAATAATGGAAAATAAGATAGAACTCTCCACCAACCCTCTTCCTACTGCTGGTCAAAATCCACTGCCTCACTTTCAGAATAACTGCTAAATGGTTAAGATAACATGTGATCTTAAATCTACCAAAAAGAAAAAAAAAACATAAAATAACTTTGGGTAGGAGAATATTAACCAAAATTTAAGAAAAATAAAATCAGGTTTTTGATTTGTTACTACCAACATTTTCTGTAACTGAGATCGGAAATATACTCAAAAACCAAAACTAATGAAGTCTTCCTCTATAAACACTTGATATTCACATAGCATCTAGAAACCTCAGCTCTCCCTGCCGCTCAGGGCTTCTTCCCTTCTTTGCCCAATCTCACAAGCTCATTTTTTAAAATCACACTCCGAAAGAATACTTATTAGATACTATCTTCTAATAATCTTCTCTTGAATCTATCACTTCTTGTTCAGTCCCATAGCCCAAGCTTCAGTAAGGACCATCATCATTTCTTACCTGAAATATTGCTAATATGTTTTGCCCTTGAACTCCTCCCCTGCACCCCCAACTACAAAATACAGAGTTTATCAGCTCACACTGCAACAAGAAGTCCTTCAAAAGCTCCTGTGGTGAGTAATGATGAGCACATCCCAACTGTATAGCATGTAGTTTTGCAATTTAATCTAATTTTACGTAGAGTCTTTTGGCTCACAAAAATCTGGAGGGTCTGAAAGAAAAAGCCTTCAGAGTAACCAGTTCCTCCATCTGCCCCAGACAACTGGAGCAGAAATAGAGGGTATCACCTCATGAGAGGGTGCTGATTTCTAATCACAAGTGTATCAAAAACTAACATGATAAACTTGCATAATCCCACTTTGGACTGTAATCCTCCATGACATAGACAAAAAGCCATTACCAGCTCCCTCTTTCAGAGCGTTCTAAGAATGAAATAATAGATGTGGCTGAGACTTCTACACTTGACCTTGGCTGAAAGGCAGAGAAGCAATGTGACTGAGACTTTTGAAGAACAGTGTCCTGATCCATATTCTGAGAGATGCTAATTCACTAAGTCTGGAAAGGGATCCAGTTAGTTCTGATGATCAGCCTGAATTGAGGGCCACTGGTCTACAGGATTAAACCCAAGCTATCCCCACATATCACAGCTTTTATCATCTGGGCCCTGTCTATTTCCAGACTGATCTCACTGGCTACTCCTCCATGCCCTTTCTTGGCTTCCAGTTATATAGAATGATTTGCATATATTCGATTCATGAGCTGAATGTTCATTTCCTTGCCTTCATGATTCTTTAAGTGCTGTTTGTTCTTCCTGTCATGTTAGCTGTTTCTCTGATGCTTTGCTCAAGCAAACTCCTTTATTTTCTCAGTTCTATCACTACCTTCTACCCAGAGCATTCCTGGGAACCACCAAGTTATGATGTATAAGCAACATTTTATTTCAAATTTGCCAAACTGGTCTCCAAAGTGGTAACACCAATTTATTCACCCAACAGTAGTATATGAGTTCCCACTGCCCCCAAATCCTTGCAATTCGTGGCATCATCAGAATTTACAGTATGCTAACAAGACAGAGATGAAACGGTATCTTCTTTTCATTTACATTCCCTTGATTATGAGTGAAGCATAGCATCTTTTCATTTGCTACTAAGATTTCTTTTTGTATGAATTGCCTATTACTACCAAAATCCTGTTCATTTTCTCTACTACAATGACTGTATTGACTTCTAGAAGATTTTTGTTTATTAATATATTGGAAAAATAATCTTTATAATTGACATGTATTGTAAAACACTGGATCCAAGTCTGAGACTGTCCCCTCAATTTACAGTATCTCATCAAAAAGAAGGAACATAAAACTTTATTTCCTTCTTTATGAATATAATCACGGATTAGGTAGTTTGCTGAAATTTTCACATAGGTATGTGAAAGAACAAGTATGAAAATAAGTATCCAATAAAATAATTTAAATTTTCATCTGAACAAGAAGGCCTTACAGCCATCGCCCATAGTATTTTAAATGTATCCATTATATCTTCTGATTTGGGTTTGGCCTACAGTGTTTTTAAAACTGTATTTGAAAACATTTAGGTATGACAGAGCAAGCACAAGTTTGCCAATGTCATTACCACACCCACCCATTTTCCTTAACTAACATTACCTATACAGATGCTTAATGTATTTAGATTTACCAACTCCTGAAATAAACACATAGCTAATAGCTTGGCTCTAGGACCACAATGTCCCAATTGTGAATCGTGCTTATTTAAGAATTAAATCAAATAAATCAATGTAAAGTACTTAGTAGTAGGCAGAAAGAAATAGCTGAATACATGCTAGCTATTACTACTCTTTATTAATTTGGAGAACTTATTCTGGGCTGAACCTACCAAAAGTAGAAAACAAGGTTTCCAAACAAATTCTCAGGCTATTTAGCAGAACAAGCAAGCAGTCACCAATGCTCAACAACTCAAAAAACAAAAGAACATTCTTAACAATTACTTTTCAGTGCATCAAGGTTTCACTCAGCTACAAGTTAATATATCTTTAGAGATCAAAGACTGTTTTCCACATTGGCTGAACCATCAGCTTCAGCTTTGGAGAATAAAATCTCAAATTTCACATTATTATGTTGAATAATTCAGCATGCCCTGGTGATCATCCATTTATGTTTTGTTTTTCTGCTCCATTTCACGAGAAGATGTAAGATTAAGCGTCAACTCCAAGCGTGTGTACAGTTATTCCATGGTATTAAAGGTGAGAAGAGAAATGACCTGCAATTTGGTAGGCTCACATTTATTACTCCTTTTGAAGAAGTGGTCAAGATCACTGAAATGCAGTCCTACATTTTTTGGTGCCTGATGCTTGTAGAAGAGAAATTGGCTCTGCTTCTAATCCTTTTTCAGTCAACACTCTTTAGGAAATACAGAGTGCTCTGGTGTATTATAAGGTAATCTTTGCTAGTTGGAATATCATTTTCCCCTTGTCTTACATAATAGATTTCTAGAGCTACAAAAGTGTGAAACAGAGGAAAGAGAGAAGAAAAAAAGAAAGAATGAGAATAGCAGCCAGTAACTGAGAATGCAGGATCTGAATTTATACTACCCTAGGCTACGTGCTAGTCACTTGACCACAGATAACTATTTCACACAGTTTCCTCATCTGCAAAATGGGGAGGCTAATAGCACCCGGGGTTGTCAGAAGAGTAAGTGAAATAATCCACATAAGGTGCTTAACAGACTCCCTGGAAACCATTCATGAAATACCAGTTATCACTATTGGTATTTTTCTCACTGTTAAAGCTGTCTGGAATAAAAATAACTTTTGCATGCTACATTGCTCATGTATCTATCATGCATGGAGTGTAGCAGGCAAATATTAGTTTGGTTAAATTGTTAACACTAGAACAATGCCTCCACTAATAAAGATTGATTCTGAAAAAGGTGTTTGAACTTCCAAACTGATCGATTTGGGAGTTCTAAGATGACAGTACAATAATTGATAACAAGATTATAAATAATAGATTTGTATTTAAGTTTATGTTGCAATGTCTTATACTTTCTTAGCATTAATTCCTAAAAATGTGACATTAGCAGAAGCTAGGTTAAGGGTAAATTGGATATTTCTGTACTATTTTTATAGCTTTTCTGTGAGTCTAAAATCATTGTAAAATGAAAAGTTAAAATAAATACACACAAAATTCTTAAAAATTGACAGGTTGTACCAACTTTTACTGCCTGGGTCTATTTCAATGCATCCTCACAAATACTAAAAATAATGACTTAAAAATTTTCCAGTAGGTGAAAAACTGTATCTTCTCTTAGTTTGCCTTTTATTGACTTAATGAAGCTAAACACAATTTCATATTTCTCAGTCACTTTTATTTCTTCTTTTGTAAAAAAACTATTCATATTTTTGCCAATCTTTCTACTTAGTATATTGTATATTACTACAACTTATAACATCAAACTACAGTATAATTGTATGTTTAATCAAATTATTTGATGGAACTATTAGCCTTTTGAGAGCTGTAACAGACAGTGAGTTACAGTCAAGAAAATTCCTTGAATGTATACTGATGTTATTTATTAAATGGTTTAATACACGATATTGAATTTTCTGCTTAAAAGACCTCAAAAAGAAATAGTCTTGAATGGGATTACATCAAAGTAAAAAGCTTCTGCACAGCAAAGAAAATGATTATCAGAGCAAAGAAAACCTCCGCAGATCAGGAAAAAATACTTCTTATAAGGGGTTAGTATCTGAAATCTATTTTAAAAATTCAAAGAATCCTACAGAAAAAAACAAACAAAAATAAACCCCAATTAACCAATGGGCAAAAGCACTGAACAGACATTTCTTAAAAGATAACATACAAATGGTCAATAGATATTATGAAAAAATGCTCAATATCACTAGTCATTAGGGAAGTACAAATTAATACCACAATGAGATATCATCTTGCATCTGTCAGAACGGCTATTATCAAAAAGACAAAAGATGGTAAGTGTTGGCAAAACTGTGGAGAAAAGGAAACAAAGGAATCCCCATACACTTTTGTTGGAAATATAAATTGGAAATATAAATTGGTACAGCCATTTTGGAAAACTATATGGAGGTTCCTCAAAAAACTAAAAATAGAATTACCATATGACTCAATAATCCCACATCTAGATATATACCCTGAGAACTTGAAATCAATATGTCAAAAAGATATCTGCTCTCCTTGGTTCACTGCAGCCTTATTTATAATAGCGAAGTTATGGAATCAACTTAAGTGTCCATCAATGGATCAGTAGATAAAAACAAATGTGGTATACATACACAATGGAATACTATTCAGCCTTAAAGAAAATCCTGTCATTTGCAACAACATTGATAAATCTGGAGGACATTATGCGCAGTAAAATAAGCCTGGCAAAGAAAGACAAATATCACATGGTCTCCCATGTAGAATCTGAATCAACTAAATTCACAGAAGCAGAGTTGAATGGTGGTTACCATGGGCTGAGAATGGGGAAAGTGAAGAGATGCTGGTCAATAGGTATAAACTTGTAGTTAGGAGGAGTAAGTAATAAGTATTTAAGGTGGAAAAAATAAATAACTTCAGAATATGAATCACTAAAAAAAGAAATGTGCTGGTCTTATTTGCTTCAGGTATTCTTCCGATAGAGGTATTTAAAAAATATTTTTAAAAGAGGTGTGAAAATATATTGTCACACGTTTTTTATTTGTTCTGCCAGCTCAACTTCTAGTTCATTTGGTTTTGTGTTACCAAGTACCACATGGAAATGAGAGGTCATTCAAAAATACATTCGTGATACAGTTCCATTTCAGAAGTGATCAATGTCTGTCTAGTTACAAAGTAATCATTGGACTTCTGGTTACTGGTCTGCTATGTAACAAGCTCAGAAGTCGCCACTCCATCCCAACAAGTAAAAAGCTGAACAAAGTGAAAATCAACAGATCTTCCTTAAATCTGTCACAGAACAAATCACTATCACCCTCCCAAATTAGAGGCAGACAGGTAAACATAAAGAATTGCAACTTACCCAGAGCAGAAATCCACAAGCAGAAACCTCTGTGGGAACAAGTGCTAGGGTAGAAAAACTTAACCTATAATTGATAAATTGCTAGAGGCTCAGGGATGACAAGTCTGAGCATTAAAAACTCTAGGAGAACCCAGTCATTGAGGAGCCACGTACTTTTGTGAGCTCTACTAGGTCCTCACAGTAAATATCTGAAAAAAATCTCCTTGTGCTCTGAAGAGGGAGAGGAGACAATAAACTTTTGAAACACACCCAAGTACTATGCTTTTAACAAAGTCTGCCCTCAGGAAAAACTCTTACCACAGCCTCATTTTCTGGAGTAAGAAGAAAATCCAGCTCCAGCTTCTTTGAGCTTTCCACTGGGGAGAAGGAGAATACCAAACTCCAGCCCACTCCAGTCATCCTGTCCTACCTAAAGGCACAGGATGGAGGGTTGTGGACTGAGATTCACGTGTGAAGTTCACAGTTCAGAGGCACAGGCTCACAAAAGGACTGAGACCTAATCACAGGATTATAGAATGCTTCCCCCCCACACACACACCTTACCATCACATTACTAACAGGCTATTTACTATACTTCTTTCACCCAGTACCTTATGTCCACCTTCAACAAAAAATCACAATGTGAACTAAAAGGAAAAAAAAACACCGTTTAAAGAGACTGAATAAGCATCAGAAGAAGAGTCAAAGATGGCAGGAATGTTGGAATTATCACACCAATAATTTAAAAGAACCATGATTAATCTGCTAATAGGTTTAAGGAAAAAGTAGGCAATATACAAGAACAGATGTAAGCAGAGAATTGGAAATTATAACAAAGAATAAAAAAGAAATGCTAGAGATCAAAAACAGAAAGGATGAATGTCTTTGATGGATTCATTAGTTGACTAGACACAACTGAGGAAAGAATTGGAGCTTGAGGATATCACAATAGAAACAACCAAAACTGAAATGCAAAGAGAAAAAAGACTGAAGAAAAGGAACAGAATATCTAGAAACAGTGGAAAAACTACAAAAGGCATGATACATACATATTGAGAATACCAGAAGGAGAAGATATGGAGAAAGGAGAAGAAATGGAGAAGGAGAAAGAAATGGAGAAAAACCAATATTTCTAGAATAATGACTGAGACACCAAACCACCGGTCCTGGAAGCTCAGCTCAAAATATACAAAATGTGTATTTTGCATGGCCTTTCATTTCCATAAAACAGGATAAATTGCATCACCTTCCTCAAAACAACTTCAGAAAATCCAAGATACAGAAACTATCTTGCAAGAAGCTGGAAGTGTGCGGGGGAACACCTTTATAGAGGGTCAAAATCGGAATTACATAACATATTCTCAGAAACCACAGAGGCAAGAGGAGAGTAGAATAAATGTTTTAAGTGTTAACAAAATAACCCCTACCCAGCAACCTAGAATTCTGTACTCTGCAAAATTATCCCTCATAAGTGAAAGAGAAATAAAGCTTGTCAAACAAAAATTGAGAAAATTTGTGGTCAGCAGATCTGCTCTGTAAGAAATGTAAAAGAAGTTCTTTAAAGAAAAAGAAAATGATATAGATCAGAAACCTGTAGCTATATAAAGAATGGAAAAGTAACGGAGAAGAATAAGTGAAGGTAAAATACAACTTTGGTTCCTTATTCTTAATTGATATAACAGATAGCAGTTTGTTCAAATAATAGCAACAACAATGTACTTGACTATGTATGTTTTACATATATATGGTATGGGGGTATGTGTATATGTATATGTTTATGTATGATTTCTATATGTAAAATGCATGACAGTAATACTACAAAGGATAGAGAGGAATTACAAATAATTTTTATTACAAGGCACCTGCACAATCCATGATGCAGTGTAATTATTTGAAAATGAACTAGGATTAGTTATAATGTATACCACAACCTCTAGTGCAACCACTAAAAAAAAAATTTGTTTTTTCTTTTTTTTGAGACGGAATCTCGCTCTGTCACCCAGGCTGGGGTGCAGTGGTGTGATCTCGGCTCACTGCAACCTCCGCCTCCCAGGTTCAAGTGATTCTCCTGCCTCAGCCTCCCGAGTAGCTGGGACCACAAGCACATGCCACCACGTCTGGCTATTTTTTTGTAGTTTTAGTAGAGACAGGGTTTCACCATGTTAGCCAGGATAGTCTCGATCTCCTGACCACATGATCTGTCTGCCTCAGCATCCCAAAGTGCTGGGATTACAGGCATAAGCCACCACACCTGGCCTAAAAAAAATTTTTAAATGTAATTGATACGCTAAGAAACGAGAGAAAATGGAAACATATAAAATGTTCAATTAAAAACACAAAAAGAGAATAGATCATAAATGTTTTCACCACACATGCAAAAAAAGGTAACTGTGAGCTGATGGATATGTAACTTAGCTGCAGTAATCATTGCACAATGCATACACATATCAAAATATCACATTCTACCCCTTAAATATATGTAATTTTTATTTGATAATTATATATATACCACAATAAGTTGGAAAAAAAGACACAAAAAGGAGACAAAGTATGGAAAACAAAAATAGGAACAAAGAACAAAGGCAATAAATAGAAACAATGACAGACAGATATTAATCCAATTGTATCAATAATCACTTTAAACATCAGTGGTCTAACATACCAATTAAAAGATGAATTGTCAGAGTGGATCAAAAACAGGACCCACCTGTCTAAAAGAAATCAACTTTAAAGATAAGATAGATTAAAATAAAATGATAAAGATATGCCATACTAATTTTTTAATTAAAAAAGCAAAAATAGCTATATTTACTTCAGTCAGAGCAGACTTCAGAGCAAAGAAAGTTATGAGGGATAAATAGGGGCACTGAGTAATGTCAAATGGATCAATACTCCAAGAAGAAATTAAACAATCTTTAATATTTATGTGCTTACAGACTATGAAAGTACTGTGAGGTAAATACTGATTAAATTGCAAAGAGAAATAATTATAGTTGTAATTATTTAACATTCTCTATAAGAAATTATTTAACACCCCCCCCCCCATTAGAAATGAATAGATCCAGTCAGCAGAAAATCAGTAAGAAAATAGTTGACTTAACGGTACCATCAATCAATGGGATATAATTGATATTGATAGAATACCTTAACAACAACAGATTACACATGCTTCTGAGGCTCATATGGAACAGTCACTGTATCTTGGGGACCACATTCTAGGGCATAAAACATACCATAACGAGTTTTTTAAAAATAGAATTCAAAATATGTCTGCTCTCAGAGTGTCAGAGGAGTCTGAACCAGAAGGACTCACCTTGAAGAAGTGCCGGATGAAATGAGGCTGAGACCGACTGAGCTGCATTCCGAGGAGGTTAGGCATTCCAAGTCACAGGATGAGACAGGAGGTCGGTACAAAATACAAGTCACAAAGACCTTGCTGATAAAACAGCATGCAGTAAAGATGCCGGCCAAAACCCGCCAAAACCAAGACGGTGATGAAAGTGACCTTTGGTCATCCTCACCGCTCATTATACACTAATTATAATGTACTAGCATGCTAAAAGACACTCCCACCAGCACCACAATAGTTTACAAATGTGATAGCAACGTCAAGAAGTTACCCTATATGATCTAAAAATGAGACGAACCCTCAGTTCTGGGAACTACCTACCCCCATCCCAGAAAACTCATGAATAATCCAACCCTTACTTAGCATACAATCAAGGAATAACATAAAAATAGCCAACGAGCAGCCCATTCTGTTGCTCTGCCTATGGAGTAGCCATTCTTTATTCCTTTATTTTCCTAATAAACTTGCGTTCACGTTATGGGCTCTCCCCAAATTCTTTCTTGTGCAAGATCCAAGAACCCTCTCTTGGGGTCTGGATCAGGACCTCTTTTCAGTAATGAGACCACAGGAATTAAACTATTAGTCAATAATAGAAAAAATTTCCACAAGGAATTAAACTATTAGTCATCAATAGATAAAATAGTTGAAAAATATCAAAAAATATGGAGATCAAATGACACACTTCTAAATAAAACACGGGTAAAAGAAGAAATCTCAAGAGAAATTACTATTTTGAGCCAAATAAAAATGAAAATACAACTTACCCAAATTTGTGAGAGGCAGTAAAAGCAGTGCTTAGAGAAAAATCTATAGCACTGAATGCACACATTAGAAAAGAACAGAGGAGAAAAATGGTGGCTAGGAGCAAGGCTAACTTGCAGTTCCCACTCAGACAGACAGAACAGTATGTGGAGACTCACATCATGAACTTTTGCTCCCAGAACCATCACAGGAACATACCAGGAAAACCAAAAGCATTCACAAACCCTTGGAAAAAAAGCAGTTTGCTACTGCAAACTCCATGAGACAGCGGAAAAACAGTGAGTGTCCAAAGTGTGAAATGGGGAAGTCTGCTCTGAACATACATCCTCACTGGGCAACCTGAAAATCCAGATCATGGAAGAAAGATTTAACCTTACCTAGAACAGAAATGAATTTAGAGAGCTGAGTGAAATATAAAAGTAAAAGCAGCAGCTGGAAGAGCCCTGTAGACACTTTACTGGGCACTTCCCGGACCCTAGGGAAGCCCAGGGAAGCCATTTCTGACTTTATCTCACGGGGGTTCTTTGGGAGAGCTGCCAGTGGAACTGCGGACAGACCACAGGAAAAAGGAAAATTCCAGCTCAATTTTGTAATAACGTTCACGAAGCACAAATTTTCCTGGGCAGAATCCAGGTTGGGTGGGGGAAGCAAACAGGAAGTACAGATAGGAGTACAGAAGACAAGGTAGATGGGGAGAGGTGAAGCCTGAAAGCCTTGAGTGTTTTCTCAGCAGGGATAATCCCCCTTAGATCATAACTCCAATGGCCTGAGAATCACACCCCATCCCCCAAAGCACCCGCAGCAACTCTCACCCAAGCTCAGACACGTCTAACCCTATCCCCGCCTGATGTCTTTCTCTACCTGCCCTGATAGCTGAGACAAAAGATATAATCTCTTGGGAACTCCATGGCCTCACCCTTCACCTGAAAAACCAAACTACTGATCCAGGAGACCTTAGGCCCCTTAGGCCAAGCTTGTATCCCCTCTATACTACCACAGCTGATGCTCTTGAAAGCGCCACCGCCTGGTTGGAAGCAAACCAATTCAAGCCATTACAGCAACTCATTAAAAAACTGCTCCAAGAAAGGAGCAAACGACAGCTAATTCCACGACCTGTAACATCCTGGCTAACCATAGGACCTGAATCTGTCCACGTAACAACTTCACTGCTAGCATAACAAGCATTCAAAAAATCCAGTACGCTAAACAGAACTACAACCAAGGACCCTCACAGAGCGCACTTCACTCCTCTGCCACCTCCACCGGGGAAGGTGCTGGCATCCACGGCTGAGAGACCTGAAGATGGATCACATCAGACACTCCCCAGGACCAGCCCAGAGCCTGGTAACTCTGCCGGGTGGCTAGATCCAGGAGAGCAGTAACAATCACTGCAGTCCAGCTCTCAGGAAGCCCCATCCCTAGGGGAAGGGGGTGAGCACCACATCAAGAGAGCACTCTGTGGGACAAAAGAATCTGAACAGCAGACCTTGAAGCCAAGATCTTTCCTCTGACATAGTCCACCCAAATGAGAAGGAACCAGAAAAAACAACTCTGGTAAGATGACAAAACAAGGTTCTTTAACACCCCCAAAGGATCACGTCAGCTCACCAGCAATGGATCCAAACAAAAACGAACTCTCTGAATTGCAAGAAAAATAATTCATAAGGTTAATTATTTATTTATTAATTTTTTTGAGACAGAGTCTCACTCTGTTACCCAGGCTGGAATGCAGTGGCACGTTCTCAGCTCACTGCAACCTCTGCCTCCCAGGTCCAGGCGATTCTCCCACCTCAGCCTCCCGAGTAGCTGGGATTACAGGCACACACCACCACGCCTGGTTTTGTATTTTTAGTAGACAGGGTTTCACCATGTTGGCCAGGCTGATCTCAAACTCCTAACCTCAGGTGATCTGTCCACCTCAGCCTCCCAAACTGCTAGGTTTAAAGGCATGAGTCACTGTGCCCGGCCAGAAGGTTGATTACTAAGCTTCTCAAAGAGGCACCAGAGAAAGGTGAAATCAACTTTAAAAAATTTTAGAAATAATACAAGATATAGACAAAAAAATCCCCAGAGAAATAACATAATTAAAAAAAATCACAACTTCTGGAAGTGAAAGACACACTTAGAGAAATGCAAAATACACTGGAAAGTTTCAACAATAGATTCAAACAAGTAAAAGAAGGAACTTCAGAACTAAAAGACAAGGTTTTCAAATTAACCCAATCCAACAGAGACAAAGAAAAAAATAATAAATGAACAAAGCCTTCAAGAAGTTTGGGATGATGTTAGATGACTAAATGTAACATAATTAGTATTCCCAAGAAATGAGAGAAATCTACAAGTTTGGAAAACATATTTGAGGGAATAAGTCGAGGAAAACTTCCCTGGCCTTGCTTGAGACCTAGACATTCAAATACAATAAGTTCAAAGAAAACTCAGGAAATTCATCACAAAATGATCATCACCTAGGCCCACAGTCATCAGAGTTTCTACAGAAAAGAACCGTAAGAGCTGTGAGGCAAAAGCATCAGGTAACCTACAAAGGAAAACCTATGAGATTAACAGCAGATTTCTCAGCAGAAACCTTATAGGCTAGAAGGGATTGGAAGCCTCTCTTTAGCCTCCTGAAATAAAACAATTATCAGCCAAGAATTTTGTACCCAGAAAAAGTAAGCTTCATAAATGAAAGAAAAAAAAAGTCTTTTTCAGACAAACAAATGCTAAGAGAATTCACCACTACCAAGCTTGCACTACAAGAAATGCTTAAAGGAGTTCTAAATCTTGAAACAAAACTCCAAAATACACCAAAATAGAACCTCCTTAAAGCATAAATCTCACAGGGCCTATAAAACAGTAATACAATGAAAAACTAACAAATAAGGTATTCAGGCAAAAACTAGCATGAAGAATAGAATAGTACATCGTATCTTGATACGTTGAATGTCAATGGCCTAAATGCTCCACCTAAAAGATTACAGAATATCAGAATGGGTAAGAATTCACCAACCAAGTATCTGCTATCTTCAAGAGACACACCTAAGTATAAGGACTCACATAAACTTAAGGTAAAGGGGTGGAAAAAGATATTCCACGCAAAGGGTCACCAAAAACAAGCAGGAGTAGCTATTCCTATATGAGACAAAACAAACTTTAAAGTAAGAATGGTTTAAAAAGACAAAAAGGGACATTATATAACGATAAAAGGACTAGTCCAACAGGAAAATATCACAATCCTATATATATATATGCATGTAACACTGGAGCTCTCAAATTTGTAAAATAATAACTACTGGACCTAAGAAATGACACAGGTGGCAACACATTAATGTTCAATATGTGGGGGCTTCAATACTCTGCTGACAGCACTAAACAGGTCATCAAGACAGAAAGTCAACAATGAAATGACGGACTTAAACTATACCCTAGAACAAATGGACTTACCAGATATTTACAGAACATTCTACCCAACATCTGCAGAATATATATTCTTTTCACGAGCACATGGAACATTCTCCAAGATAGACCATATGGTAGGCCACAAAACAAATCTCAACAAATTTAAGAAAATTTAAATTATAACATGTACTCTCTCAGACCACAGTGGAATAAAATTGGAAATCAACTCCAAAAGAAACCCTTAAAACTATGCAAATACATGGAAATTAAATAATCTGTTCCTGAATGATTGTTGGGTCAACAATGAAATTAAGACGGAAATCTAAAAATTCTTTGAACTGAACGATAACAGAGACACAACCTATCAAAACTTTTTGGATACAGCACTAGTGGTGCTAAGAGGAAAGTTCATGGCATTAAATGCCTACATCAAAAAAGTCTGAAAGAGCACAAATAGATAACTAAGGTCACACCTCAAGCAACTACAGAAACGAGAACAAACCAAACCCAAACCCAGTAGAAGAAAAGAAATAACCAAGATCAGAGCAGAACTAAATGAAATTGAAACAAGAAAAAAAAAAAAAGGAAAAGAAAAAGAAAAAAAAGCTGGCTCTTTGAAAAGATAAATAAAATCACTAGACTATTAGCAAGATCAACCAAGAAAAGAAATGAGAAGATCCAACTAAGCTGAATTAGAAATAAAATGGGAGCTATTACAACTAATACCACATAAATAAAAAGATCATTCAAAGATACTATGAACAACTTTATGAGCACAAACTAGAAAACCTAGAGGAGATGGATAAATCCCTGGAAATATATTATACAACCCTCCGAGAGTAAACCAGTATATTATACAACCCTCCGAGAGTAAACCAGGAATAAACAGAAACTCTGAACATAACAATAACAAGCAGCAATACTCAAATGGTAATTAAAAAAACTGCCAACAAAAAAAAAGTCCAGGACCAGGTGGATTCACAGCTGAATTCTATTAGACATTCAAAGAACTGGTACCAATCCTAATTCACACTATTCCAAAGATAGAGAAAGAGAGAATCCTCCCTACATCATTCTATGAGGCCAGTATCACTCTAATAGCAAAACTAGGAAAGGATATAACAACAAGAACAACAACAAAAACTACAGACCAATATCCCCGAAGAACAGATGTAAAAATCCTCAACAAAATACTAGCTAACTGAATCCAAGAGAGGATCAAAAAGATAATACACCATGATAAAGTGGGTTTCATACCAGAAATGCAGGGGTGGTTTAACATACCCAAGTCAATAAATGTAATACACAACATAAACATAAAAACAAAAGTCACACAATCATCTCAACAGACACAGAAAAAACATTTGACAAAATCCATCACTGCTTTATGATTAAAACCCTCAGCAAATGGAAGGGACATACCTTATAAAACCCATCTATGACAAACCTGCAGCAAACATTATACTGAACAAAAGTTGAAAGTATTCCCCTGAGAACTGGAACAAGACAAGGATGCCTCCTTTCACCATTTCTTTTCAACATAGTACTGGAAGTCCTAACTAGAACAATCAGATAAGAGAATGAAATAAAGGGCATTCAGACTGGTAAACAGGAAGTCAAACTGTCGCTGTTCACCAATGATATGACTGTATACCTAGAAAACCCTAAAGACTCATCCAAAAAGCTCTGAGATGTGCTAAATGAATTCAGTAAAGTTTCAGGATACAAAGTCCATGTACACAGATCAATAGCACTGCTACACACCAACAGCAACTAAACTGAGAATCCAAATCAAGAATTCATCCCCTTTTACAATAGCTGCAAAAAAAATAAATAAATAAAATATTCAGGAATACACCTAACCAAGGAGGTGTGGACATTCCTTAAAGAATTAAAAGTAGATCTACCTTTTGATCCAACAATTCCACTACTGGGTATCCACTCAGAAGAAAATAAGTCATTATAAGACACTTGCCCACACATATTTATAGCAGCACAATTCGCAACTGCAAAAAAATGGAAGCAGCCCAAATGCCCATCTATCAATGAGTGGATAAAGAAAATGTGGTATACCATGCAGTAATACTCAGCCATAAAATGGAACAAAATAATGGCATTCACAGCAACCTGGATGGAGTTGAAGACCATTATTCTAAGTGAAATAACTCAGGAATGGAAAATCAAACATTGTATGTTTGTTCAATGTGGGAGCTAAGCTATGAGGACATAAATGCATGAGAATGATACAATGGACTTTGGGGACTCGGCAGGGGGATGACGGGAAGAAGGTGAGGGATTAAAGACTACACATTGTGCACAGCGTACACTGCTCAGGTGATGCTGCACCAAAATCTCAGAAATCACCACTAAATAACTTATCCATATAATCAAACACCACCTCTTCCCCAAAAAGCTATTGAAATAAAAAAGAAAAGAAGAAACATCTAATACCAGTAATCTAAGTTTTGCCTTAGGTAACTAGAAAAAGAAGAGCATATTAAATCCAAAGTAAAGAGAAGAAGAAAATACTAAAAACTAGAGCAGAAATCAACAAAACTGAAAACAGAAAATTACCAAAACCATAAGTTAATTGCTTGAAAATATCAATAAAACTGAGAAGCTTCTAGCCAGACTAACTTAAAAAAAGAGAGAGAAATACACAAATTACTAACATTAGATATCAATGAGGACTGTCACTACAGATCACATGGACATTAAAAGGATAATAACAAATATTAGGATCAACTCTATCCCTGAGAATTTGTAACACAGATGAAACTGGCCAATTTTTAAGAAGCTACATCCACCAAAACTCACAAAGAAACAAATACAGGCCTTTAAGAAATCTAATTAACAGTTAATAGCTTGGCAAAACAGAAACCAATAAGCCCAGATATACTCACTGGTAAATTTTACCAAACATTTAAGAAAGAAATTATAGCAAGTCTCTATATCTCTTCCAGAAGACAGATACAGAGAGAAGTGCCTAACTTCTGGGAGGCCAACATTTTCCTAAGACCAAAACAAGACAAAGACATTCTAAGAAAAAAACAAAAAACAAAAAACACTACAGACAAGTAACTCTCATGAACACACATGCAAAAATCCTCAAGTATTAGCAACTATAATCCAACAATATATAAAAACAATTACAAACCGCTACCAAGTGAGATTTATCCCAGGTATGCAAGGCTGGTTCAACATTTGAAAATCAACTAATGTAATCCATCACATAAACAGGCTAAAAAAGAATACAAATCACATGATTTCACCAATAAATGCAGAAAAGCATTTAAGAAAATCCATCACCCATTCATAAAAAACTCTCAGCAAACCAGAAATAAAGGGAACTTCCATAACTTGAGAAAGAGCACCTACAAAAAACCTACAGCTAACATCATACTTAATGGTGACTGAAACTCTCCCGCCTGGATCAAAAACAAAGCAATTGTGTTCCATAATCAATTCTTTTCAAAATAGTGTCAGAATTCCTAGCTAATACAATAAGAAAAGGAAACACAAGGTATATAGATTGGAAAGGAATAAAACTTTTGTTTGCAGATGACAGGACTGTCTATGTAGAAAATCAGAAGAACTGACAAAAAACTCCCGGCACTAATAAATGATTTGTAGCAACACTGCAGAATATAAGGTTAATACACAAAAGCTAATCAGTTTCCTACATACCAGCAATGAGCAAGAGAAATCTTGTTTGGTTGTATTATTTTTTTTTTTTAGAGACAAAATCTCACTCTGTCATCCAGGCTGGAGTGCAGTGTTACAATCATACCTCATTACATCCTCAATGTACTGGGCTCAAGCGATCCTCTTGCCTCAGCCTCCTAAGCAGCTGAGACCACAGGCATGCACCAACATACATGGCTAATTTTTAAATTTTTTATAGAGATGAGATCTCAGTATGTTGTCCCGATCTCAATCTCCTAGTCTCAGTCGCCAAGCAGTTCTACCTCAGCCTCCCAGAGTGCTGGGATTACAGGCATGAGCCAACACACAACAAGGGGAATTTGAAATTAAAAATATATTAATGTTTATAGTAGCAATGAAAAACCAAACTACACAGACAGCTATATATCTAACAAAATACACATAATAGCTATAAAAAGAAAACTACAAAACTCTGGTGAAAGATGCCAAAGACCTAAATAAATGGAGAAATGTTGCATGTTCATGAATAAGAAGGCAATATTGTCAAGATGCCAGTTCTTCCAAACTTGATTTACAGATTCAATACAATTCCAATAAAAATCCCAGCAAGTTATTTTGTTGATACTGATAAGGTGATTCTAAAGTATTATGGAGAAGCAAAAGACCCAGAAAAACCAAGACAACACTGAAAGAAAGGAAAAACAAAGTTGAAAGGCTGACACTACCAGACTTCAAGACTTATAATAAAACCGTACTAGGCTGGGTGCAGAGTGGCTCACGCCTGTAATCCCAGCACTTTGGGAGGCCAAGGCGGGCAGATCAAAAGGTCAGGAGATTGAGATCATCCTGGCTAACACAGTGAAACACCGTCTCTACTAAAAATACAAAAAATTAGCCAGGTGTGGTGGTGGGTGCCTGTAGTTCCAGCTACTCAGGAGGCTGGGGCAGGAGAATGGCGTGAACCCAGGAGGTGGAGCTTGCAGTGAGCCGAGATGGCGCCACTGCACTCCAGCCTGGGCAACAGAACAAGACTCCATCTCAAAAAAAAAAAAGGAAAAAAACCAAAAACGACACACTGATAAAGCGCTGTAAACCAAAATACACAAAGTATGCATAAAACTCAACAGTATGAAAATGAACAACCTAATTAAAAAACAGGCAAAGGATTTGAACAGACATCTCACCAAAGAAGACAGACATACAGATGGTAAATAGCATATAAAAATGCTCAACATCATATGTCATTAGGGAATTCCAAATTAAAACAATGAAATGCTACCACATAACATATTAGAATGGCCAAAATCCAAAAACACTGACAACAAATGCTGGCAAGGATGTAGAGCAACAGGAACTCTCATTCACTGCTGCTGGGAATGCAAAATGGCACAGTCACTTTCAAAGGCAGTTTGGCAGTTTCTTACAAAACTAAAAACACTTTTACCATGCAATCCTGTAATCATGCTCCTTGGTGTTTACCCAAATGAGCTGAAAACTTATGTCCACACAGAAACCTGTGTGCAAATGTTTACAGCAACTTTATTCGTAATTGCCAAAACCCGGAAGCAACTGAGATGTCTTTCAGTAGATGAATGAATAAATAAAATGTGGTATATCCAGACAATGAATATTTTTCAGTGCTAAAGTGAAACGAACTCTCAGCCATAAAAAGACATGCAGGAAATTTAAATGCATATTACTAAGTGAATGGTTATATACTGTATGACTCCAACTATGTGATATCTTAGAAAAGGCAAAGCTATGGAGACAGTAAAAAGATCAGCGGTTGGGGGTAGGGCAAAGGGAAAGATGAATAGGAGGGGCACAGAGGATTTTTATAATACTATTCTGTATGATACTATACTGGTGATATATGTCATTATACATTTTTCTAAACTTATAGAAAATACACCTCCAAGAGTAAACCCTAATGTAAACTATAAACTTTGATAATGATGTATCAATGTAGGTTCATCAATGATAACCAATGTACCACTGTGGTGTGGGATGTCAACAGTGGGGGATGTTGCATGTGTGTCAGAACATGGAGCATATGGGAACTCTATTATTTCCTGTTCAATTTTGCTGTGAATGTAAAACTTGTCTGAAAAATAAAAAGTTATTGATTTTTTGAAAAATAATTATCTTCCATCTAAGCAGTGTTACTCAAAAAAAAAAGTGTCAACTACCAACCACACAAATGCCTTCAGAGCTTCAAAAAGTTAATGCAGGGAATTAGATTTCAAAATGTAGTTCCTCATATATTCATGAAGTGATTTCTTTCAACTTCTTAAACATATTTTTAGGCCAGCAAAAAGTCTGATCTTTTATATACATCTCCACTTATAAAATTAAAACTCTAACACATAACTTGCAAATCATCTAAAACTACATTAAATTCACTGAGTAAAACTATAAAACTAGTAAATGCTTTGTACTTTCAGCAGATATAAAACAAGAACTTTAAATGTAAAGTACCTTCATATGTAAAAATATAGCCTTGATTGGCCAGGTGCGGTGGCTTACACCTGTAATCCCAGCACTTTGGGAGGCCGAGGCTGGTGGATCACGAGGTCAGGAGTTCAAGACCATGTTGGCCAACATGGTGAAACCCTGTCTCTACTAAAAATACAAAAATTAGCTGGGCATGGTGGCGTGTGTCTGTAATCCCAGATACTCAGAAGGCTGAGGCAGGAGAATCACTTGAACCTGGGAGTTGGAGGCTAAAGTGAGCCGAGATTGCGCCACTGCACTCCAGTCTGGCGACAGAGTGAAATTCCATCTCAATAAATAAATACATAAATAAATAAATAAAATAGAGCCTTGATCAACCAATTTCCAAACAGACTGAATAAACAATCAGAGTACTTTTAAAGTTCAATAACCCTGTAAAGGAATAAATCAAAATCTCTTCCTTATATACTCCTGCAGAAATTTTAATTTTCTAATTTTTAATCTTAGGAATTATTGCTACCAGCTGGGCACAATGACTCATGCCTGTAATCACAGAACTCTGGGAGGCAGAGGTAAGTGGATCCCTTGAGCTGGTTCGTGACCAGCCTGGGCAACACAGCAAAACGCTGTCTCTACAAAAAATAGAAAATTAGCCAGGTGAGGCAGGAGGATCACTTGAACCTGGGAGTTGGAGGTTGCAGTGAGCCGAGATCATGCCACTGCACTCCAGCCTGGCGACAGTGAGACTCCGTCTCAATAAATAAATAAATAAAACAGAGCCTTGATCAACCAATTTCCAAACAGACTGAATAAACAATCAGAGTATTTTTAAAGTTCAATAACTCTGTAAAGGAATAAATCAAAATCTCTTCCTTATATATTCCTGTAGAAATTTTAATTTGCTAATTTTTAATCTTAGTAATTATTGCTACCAGCTGGGCACAATGGCTCATGCCTGTAATCGCAGCACTCTGGGAGGCAGAGGTAGGTGGATCACTTGAGTTGGTTCGTGACCACCTGGGAAATACAGCAAAACGCTGTCTCTACAAAAAGTACAAAATTAGCCAGGTGAGGCAGGAGGATCACTTGAGCCTGGGAGGTTAAGCCTGTAGTGTACTCCAGCCTGGGTGACAGAGAGAGACCCAGTCTCCAAAAATAAAAATAAAAAAGAGCAAGCATTACTACTTACTACCAATTACTACTATCCAAGCATGACAAAAATCAACAATTCTTGATAAGGCTGAGGAAGCAGAATGAGAAAAAAATATCTCAATGTATGCAATGTATGTAGGATCAGACTTCTATGAAAAGAATTTGTTCCTCTTTCACTCGTTTATTCACTAGCTATTTACTGACCACTCACATGGTGCTAAGCACTGTAGTAAGCACTAGAGGTGCAATACAGAAATGATAAACAATACACCAGACTTCTTAGAATTTGTTTCTAGTGAGGAAAACAAATACTTTTTAAAGTAAACAAACACATAAATAAAATGACAGTTTCATACTCTGAAGAAATAAGGATCTACTTCGCATAGGGTCAGAAGCAGCCTTTCTAAGGAGGTGGTATCTAAATCAAGTCCTAAAGACTGAGAAGCTACCAGATGTGGCAGTGGTGTGAACAGAGTCATGGGATGCAAAGTTCAAGGCCTTGTTACAGGAAACAACTTTGGCCCTTTTACAAACTGCCTGAAAGCTGGTGTGACCATAGCATGGGAGTGAGGAGGGATTGTCCTGAAATGATATAGAGAAGGCAGGGATACCCAGATTGTGTAGGACCCTCACAGACCTTGGTAAGTAGTTTGGGCTTAGCTCTACATGCAGTGGGAATCTATTCAAGAGTTTTAAACACGATAGTAACAAGATTTGATTTACATTTTACACCATTCTGGCAGTTTATAAGGTTATCATAGACTATAAGATGCAAACATCAGCCCAAACAAGAGATCATGCTTGAGCTAGCTCGGTAACAATAAAAATGGAAAAGAAATGGACACATTTTAGAAATAACTGCCGTTCTAAGAACAGTCTTTGCTTACGTCCTTGGAAGTCCCTTTGTTATGGAAGTCCCTTTGTTATGGGATTATCTGAAAAACAATGGAGGCTATCAATTATCTTTTTAAATGAATGAAATTCAATGAAAAGAGGGAGGGGAAAAAAAAAAAAAGACCTGATTTAAATCTCAGCCTGGACCTATCCTAAATACAGAAATGTATGCAAGTTACTCAACATCAATGAACAGCACTTTACTCATCTATGAAATGGGAATAAATGACACCTGCCTTTCACAGAAGCATTATAAGGTTTAAATAAAAGTCCTGGCAATCTGCCTATATATTTTGTTCATATATATATGTTCTATAAATGTTAATATTTACTCCCACTCCTGTAGTTAACAGCATTTTCTAATGCCCTGAATGGAAAAGGAGTTATTTAATACCAGGGAATGCATTTTTGATGATGGAATTTCAAGCAAGAGAACATTAGAACACAGGAGGCAAGGAAGCATTCTGAGCATATTTCGAGGCAAGGAAGCATTCCTCTGAAACCAAGTGATTACCCCACCTACCATGACATAAGAGCATTCAGGCTACTGTATATATTTATAAAATACTTGATCTTCAGAAAAATCAAACTATTAAATATTAATTCTGCTTAAAATACAAAGGTAGTTAATACACTTTTTACTTAAATAGGAACCATTAATATCAACTACTATAAAGCTGACAGTGAAACATTAAAATCCTAAGTATTTTACTAAGCAACCATTATTCTTATACCAACAAAACTAGATTTACAGAAGGAAAAGATCAAAACAAGACTTTTATTACAGCACATGCAGAAAAAAATGCCCACCACAGCTGGGCTTAAATTTGCCGTTTTAAAATGTACACTTAAAAGCTGATGCTTATTTGCTAAAGAATAAAGCAATAAAAGATAGAATACTTTTAGGACCTAGTAACACTGATGTTAAACTCATAGAACGTTTTATTCTCTGTAGTGGGGCTCAGTATAATTAGTGTCAGGGTTTATCTAATTTTGGCCTTTTAAAATTATTAAATTTCTTATCTACTATGACATATTACTGAGATTATGAGAATTTTTATTAATTTCCATGAATTTCAACCTAAATACATTAACTTTCTTGAGAAAGTTCCTCATCCACAGCAGCTGATCCGTTTGTTCTCTCAACAGACACTTTTGTTCATTTACTGAGAGAACAGAATAAAAAGATAAGAGAGGGGATATCTGCAGCACGACATGTAATTCTAATTAAATACTATGAAAAGGAGGGAGTTGCGGGCTCACCACAGCATTACAGACTTATCACTCAAGACATCTTAAAGAGCATTTTATCCATGGCTAATATTCAGCTAAGACACACCAATATGGGTAAATGAGATCTGTATAACTACTATCTGTTCTATTGCTTTCGGTCCATGCTGTATCAGTTGTTTAAATATTTTTACTATCACTAAGATTACAGTCCCCAGTTGGCCTGGGTGTTCCCACAGGGGCTCTAGATTTGAAGGTTCCAATTGTAAACTGGAAGACAGTTTACATTTCCGGGCTCACAATTTAGAAAGAAATAAAAACTTTTAAGGGCAGGCATAGACACATTTCCAAGTTTCCAAGATAAGACTGAAAGAAATCAGTATCACAACTTACAGAAAGAAAAAGGATTACAGTCAATCAGTTTGTCACTTTTATAAGCTAACAGAACAAGAGAAGAAAGGGTTAAGATGAAAGACCAAGAATTTTGGTTAAATAAAAAGAATGTCAAGTGATATTATTAAAAAGTAGAAACTGACAGAGATAAAATCTGTAAATAAGTAGCTTCTGAAACAGATTACATCAGTGTATAATGGTGGTCTTATCTGAAGATTAAGCAATTTCTTAAATTTGTTATAGACTGAAATAGACACAGAAAAAGGTGGCAGTCAAGAAACTGAAATCCTCATAGTCCCCATTGCTAACATTCAATATCGCTTAGGACAGCCACTTCAGTAATTTGGACCTCAGTTTCCTCATCTGCAAAATTAGAAGGTCTAATTGTATGTCTTTTTCTCTCTTAGTTATAAAAAAGTATGATTCTAGTTTAATATGGTTTATGGCTAACACAATATGGCAAGAATATAGGGATAAGCCATGGGAATATATCAATGATTACATATAATGAGGCAAAGAACAGGTACAAATGCATTACAATGCACTAAATTACTACTTTGATATAACAAATGGTATACCAAGTAGTATGAAATTTTTTAAGAAGCTTGACAAGATAGTTATACCAGGAAACAAACTATCGATCTAGGTCACCAATACTGCACACGAATATACAATCAAGTAACAATTATACATTATAATATTTGGTACCAAAATACCATGCTTGCCTTCTGAAGGTCATTTTAAAAAACAGCACAGATGTTTTTTAATTTTTGTTGATGTTATGGTTTGTTCATAAGAATAAGAACATTTGTATTCTCGAAGCATATGGAAATTAATGGTGAGAAAAAGAGATGCTAAAATGTCTTAGGTTGTAGAGGGATTAAGAAATTCATTCCTGACACACCAACGATGTACTCTAGATAAAAAATATGATTTTCATCCGTCTATTACTAATAACTTATCATAATTGCACTTAATATTTTCACTTAAAAATTAACTCACCAAATGGAAGCATTTTATGAAATATGACATGAAACTTAGTAATTAAGAGCTTCCCTACATTCTCAAAGAAGCTGAGGTGACACGCAATAAAACATATATAAACAATGTGTGAATTTGGCCATCTTACTTATTTATATACAAGCTAAAATTGGATTTCCAATCCTATACTCTGACAGCTAAAAAGAAACGCACTTAATTCTGGAAGGTTTTCCTTAAGGTGACCACAACTAAAAACTTCAGTATATCACACATGATGAAAGCATTAGACTTTTTTGGATCATTTAGCTTCAGATACATGATTAATACTTTTTGAGAAAAAATATAAATGCCTATATCTTACTCTCTCCCAAAGATAGCTGAAAACTTTGTATAGAAGAAAGCTTTCCTCCTAAACACTTTCTTTACAATGACTAATTGACCAGTAGGCAAAAAGCTCAAAGAATGTAGAATAAGTGAATAAAAGAACAATACTAAGTGCTTACATGATGGGGGAAATAATCAATGCTACAAATGACATATTTTAAGTCTCATTAAGAGCAAGTCATGGTCATTAGCTTCAAAAAAGTTCTAATATTAAAAGTCAAGAAATAAGCTACAAAAACATGCACATATCCTATTGTTACACCGAAGAGAAACTTAATGTCTCAGTTAGAAAAAGTGTGCATCTGAAGCAGAGACAACATAATCTACTCTTTTGCTATAATATGTAATCAATAGCTGAATCACTTGATGTAATGATCAATAAATATCTTTCCTTTAGTCTTATTAAAGGTATTTTCACTTAAGGGTATGGATTAAGAATCTATAAAACTATTTCTACTAATAGAAGACTTCAACTCTGAGTACATGTAGAAATACCAACGTGACTGTGAGAATGAAAACATCTTGATTACCACAGTTATTGTTATTTACTCATTAGTGTCAAAAGCCTTAGGAACTTTCTAAAAGTGCAAAGAGAAGACATATAAGTTGCAATGCTCAACCCCACATTCCATGTAGTATTGTATGAATACACTTATTTCTGTTTCAAAAGGATACCATTTATTTTCTTACAATAATCATTATTGTACAACCTCATTTCAGTATTATACAAGTATTTTTCTGTGGATTATAATCCTTTAGGCAAATCACGTTATAGAAAGAAATCTAATCATCACTTAACCTAATTTTTAACTTCATATGAAATGGAGAATACATTCACAAAATCACCTGACAAGCAATCTGCACGAGGTAGACCAGCTCTTTAGATTCACAGCCATTTTTCATTACTTCATTCTGTTCTTCTGAAAGTGAAAGCTACATCACAGAAAAAAAAGAAGAGAGGGAAAGAAAGTCATTATTAGTGAACAAGAATAAACTAAGCATTCCTAACACCTGGAGCATCATCTCCAGGTGAGCATCAGTTTAATGTGAGACATACCTTATATAAGAACTTTATTGCTTAAGGCAGATGAATGAAGGACTTGGTGTTTCAGATAAAATATAGTGTAGCTTACATCTAAGGGTCTTCACTTCCTTAATCTATTTAGTACATACATGAAACTAAGCACTGAGAGATCGTATGACTTAACAGTTTAAAAGAGCTCAGACCTTATTACATAGGAAAAAAACTGGCTGCCCAGGTAACAGGTTGGGTCTATGGATATGTTTAATTTCAGAATCACCATGTAGTGGGGTGAGGAGGAGGTGGGGATGGTTAATGGGTACAAAATAAATAGAAAGAATGAAAAAGACCTAGTATTTGACAGCAACAAAATAATAATTGTTCAGTTTAAAATGACTAAAATAGTATAACTGGATTGTCTGTAACACAAAGGATAAATGCTTGAAGGAAGGAAACCCCATTTCCATGATGCTATTATTACACATTGCATGCCTGTATGAAAACATCTCATATATCTTACAAATATATAAACCTACTCTGTATCCACAAAGATTTGAAATTTAAAATTTCAAAAAAAATTCACCATGTAGGTCTGCACACTGGATTTTAGTTTTATTTAAACCAGCTACCTACATGTATTTTTCACATGAAAAATACAGATTTCTGGCTTCTACTGAAAACTCAGAAAATTGGGAAGATTGGACCTACATTCTCACATGGGCAACAACTAGCTACAGCTGAGAAATGACCATCACCTTTAAATGAGGTATATATTCCCCAAGAAAGTCTGCCACAGAACTGACTACCCTCTAGTTTTTTTGCTAGTATCTAGGCTGAGTATTAACTGTCATTCATCATGCTAATTGCTTTGTTATTTTTCTTATACCCCACTTGCTTTACTCACTTATGTTACACACCTACCCCATCTTTGGATGTCAACTTGCAAACGTGGTCCCAGAGATGGACAACCCTGAGTTCAAATGTGTTTATAATTGGCTATGTAATACTGACCTACCTGCTTAGGCTCTCAACTGGAAACTGAGGATGATACAATATTATGTATTTTCAAGTTTGTGGGTATTAAATGCGATGATGCATGGACAGTGTCCACCCAGGTAACCAATAATAAATGTAATGTACCATTATAATTCATACTATATGAAATACAAAGTTGATGGAGACATATTCTCTATTGAGGAAAGTGGCATCACAAAGCATTTTTTTAAACTTCAGATATTAAGTAGAAGTTGTTCACAAGATAAATCATTCTCCCATTAGCCCAAAAAAGCCAGGTTAACGACAAAAGCATAGTTTTAAAAAGAAATCAAATAACTAAGGGTGAAAAGAAACCTACATGAACTAGCTTTCAGAAAGTGACAACACTTTCATGAGACAGAAGAGACTCAAAGATGTGCTCGGACGCCTGGCAGAGATACAAGAGAAAAAAGAATCTTTGTTAGACAGGGTAAGGAGAAACCAGCCAAACCTTGAGTGACTGCATATAAACTAAAGCGATAAACTAAAATTACAAGGAGGACCCTGTAGCAGAGAGTTGACACTCACCCATCAACTGATTCCCACAGGTACACACCAGGGGCATCGGGTGAGTAAACCAAAGGCTGCAGGGGAGGAAGAGAACTGAGAGAATGAACCTTGAAGTATGGGAAGCCTCCCCAAGCACAAGACAGCTAACCTCCCTTGACTGGGAGCATGGTAGTGAAACAGAGGGGAGTAAGAGAACTGGGAGATATCCCTCTGAAAGCACTCAGGACACTTAACAACTGAAGGATAGAGATGGCACAGAAAAGCTGGGAGAAACTGCAGGCCTTCACAGGTACCCTCAAAGCTCTTGGGTAGGGCAAAGGGAAGAGTGCTCTCCAGAGGCACAAAGTGCTGGGGGAAAGAACTGGACAGACAAGAGAATAAGCAACCAGGCTGCAAGCAGAGAAAGAAAACATGTTCTCCCTCAGCTCAGAAGATTTGGGGCTTCATAGCAAAGCACAAAGATATCTTCAGCATCTCACCACTCTTCAATTTTCCTTGTGAAAGAAATCTCAGAACCTTAACTTCAAAATATTTAAAGTAGTGATAAACTCAATCAATGAAAGTAAAGTTGTCATAAAAGACCAGATCTGTATCAAATAGAGATCAGCCTGATGCAGCACCTCACTTAACAGACTGAAAGAAGAAGAGATAAGCCCTTCCCTGGAGGTAAGTTTACTGACTTTGGTCTCAGCTGTTTTTTTATATATTTCACATGAAAGAATTACAAAACATACAGATAAGCAAGCAAATGTGACACACGGTCACGAGAAGCAAGGGTAAAATAAAGCAGACACAGAACTGGGCCAGATATAAAAATAATAAGAAAGAGAATGTAAATTAAATATAATAGAGATTCTAAGATACAGTTCAACAGGCAAACAATATGCAAAAGCACAGGAGAAAGAGAAGATTCTGGAAAAATGGCAGACTCAGAAGCACCAGGAATCAATCTTTCCACCTAGACAGTAACTGCACTGGCAGAAACTGTCTGGTGTGTAACTATTGTGACAACTCTAGTATCTACTGAAGGCCTGCAAATTCCAAGGGAAGGCTTGGATGGGAAACTGTAGTTCATTTTGGTCAACATCAGCACTTAAAAAATAACAGCTCCCTATACCCCCACCACCCCTATAGCAGGCAGCTGTGCACATACTCCTGGAGCAGCATACACATACCTTACAAGAGCCAAGACAGACAAAAAGAACACTGCCTCCAAATTTCAGAGATCTATGCTGTGACTGCGGATCACTGCTTTGAATTGCAGAGGTGCAAATAGCTATGTGTCCATTACACCTAGCTCCACTGTTTGCAGGCCCATGCTCCTCTGGCTAAAGTGACTTCCAGCAGACATAAAGGACCAACACCCTCTTCCTTCCCTGTCCCCCTTGATTTTTCTCTTTTTCCTCCTTCGGGAAAATATAATAGACTAGGACATTCAAAAGCAACTGCACCTATAGAGAAAATTAGAAAGTGACCACACATGCGCAGAGAAAGGTACAGGCTTAGGAAAGACCAGAGAAGACATTAAGTTCCACCTTAGACTGATCCTTGGCACAGAGACAAACTACAAGAATCAAAAAAACAAAAACAATAAAAGCAGCAGTCCCTGGGGAAGGAGGAGAATCTGGTTTTCAGAGTTACCACATCATTAGATTCAAATGTCCATTTAAAAAAAAAAAAAAAATCACAAGGCATATAAAGAAACAAAGTATGACCCTTTCAAAGGTAAAAATGAATCAACATGAATCACAGTGGCTCACATCTGTAATCCAGTACTTTGGGAGGCTGAGGCAGGAGGACAGCTTGAGGCCAGGAGTTCAAGACCAGCTTGGGTAACATAGAACACCATCTCTACAAATTTTTTTTTAATAAAAATAGAAATAAAAAACTGTTTCTGAAAAAGACCTGATAGTAGGTTTACTAGACAAACAACTATCTTAAAGATGTTCAAAGACCAAAAGGAAGTTGTGGAAAAAGTCAAGAAAACATTATATAAACAAAATAGAAATATCGATAATGAGGTAAAAAGCCTAGAAACCAAAATCAAATTTTGTAGCTGAAAAGTATAAAAACTGAAATGAAAAATTCACTAGAGGGATTCAAAGGCAGATTTGAGCAGGCAGAAGAGTTAGTTAACTTAAAGATAAGAAAATAGAAATGATTGAATCTCAGTAATAGGAAGAAAAAATGATTGAAGATAAGTAATAAGAGCCTAAGGGACCCATGGGACACCCTCAAGCAAACCAACATACATACATAGGAGTACCAGAATAAAAAAAGAGAGAGACAGGGGCAAAGAGATTATTTGAAAAGATAATGGCCCCAAACTTCCCAAAATTGATAAAAGACATGAATATAAACCTCCAAGAAGCTCAATGAATTCTAAGTAAGATAAACTCAGAGAGACCCACACTAAGATACCTGATAACTAAATGTTCAAAATACAAAGATAATGAGGCAAGCTTGAAAGAGTCAATATAGGAGTGACTCAACACCTGCAAGGGATCATCAATAAGATTAGGAGATTTCCCATTAGAAAGTTTAAAGGTTAAAAAACAGCAGGTCAATATATTCAAAGTGCTAAGAGAACTGGCAACCACTAATTCCATAACCAGCAAAACTGTCCTTAAAAAGTAAGGGAGATGTTCCCAGATTTTAAAAAGCCCAACTTCAGATGTTCCCAGATAAAGAAAAGCTGAGGGAGTCAATTACCACTAGACCTGCCACACAGAAATTCTCAAGGGAGTCCTGCAGGGTAAAATAAATTAAAACACATACACACAAACACTACTAACTCAAAGCCATATGAAGAAGTAAGAACTCAATAAAGATAAATATATGGACAATTATAAAAGCCTGTATTACTGTACAATGATATGTAACTCTACTTTTTGTTATCTAAATGATTTCACAGACTAATACTTAAAAGAAAATTATTAGTCTAAAGGCTAGCATTATTATTATTATTTATTATTATTATTATTATTTTGAGATGGAGTCTTGCTCTGTCACCCAGGCTGGAGTGCAGTGGCGCGATCTTGGCTCACTGCAAGCTCTGCCACCTGGGTTCATGCCATTCTCCTGCCTCAGCCTCCTGAGTAGCTGGGACTACAGGCGCCCACCACCACGCCCAACTAATTTTTTGTATTATTTTACTGATTTCACTGGGGTTTCACTGTGTTAGCCAGGATGGTCTCGATCTCCTGACCTCGTGATCCACCCACCTCAGCCTCCCAAAGTGCAGCTAGCATTATTTTAACTCTGGTTTGTAATTCTACATCCTTTCCTGCATCATTTCAAAGAATAATACATTTTAAAAATTATTTATTTATGTTTCAGAACAGAAAAATGTATAAAGATGTGATTTTGTGATAATCAACAACCAAAAGAGGAGACGTTGGAGCTATTATAGGAGCAGAGTTTTTCTATGTTAATAAATTTAAACCGGCATAAATTCAAATTTGAATGTGGTAACCTTAGAATGTTGAATGTAATTCTCATGGCAACCACAAAAAGATAGCTATAGAATGTGAACAAAAGAAAATAAGAAAGAAATCTAAACATTTCACAATAAAAAATCAACTAAACACATTTAAAAAGCATTAATGCAGGAAATGAACAAAAAAGCTGTAAGACACAAAGAAAACATATAGAAAAATAAGAGAAATCCCTCCTTATCAGTACTTTTAATGTGAATGAAATAAACTGTATAATCAAAGACAGAGATTGGCAGAATAACAAAGTAACATAATTCAATTACAGTGATGTGCCACCATAACATCATTTTGGTCAATGACAAATTGCATATATCACAGTGGACCCATAAGATTACAAAACCACATTCTTACTATATCTTTTCAATGTTTAGACATGTTTGCATACACAGATGCTTACCATTGTGTTACAACAGCCTATAGTATTCAGTAGAGTAACATTCTGAACAGGTTTGTAGCCTAGAAGCAATAGGCTATACCAGATAGCTTGGGTATATAGTAGGCTATACCTTCTCTAAGTACATTTTAAAGACATTCACAACTACAAAATCACCTAATAATATATCCCTCAGAAAATAACCCTGTTAAGTGATGCATTACTATATATGGTGGCTATCGGAGATACACTTTAGACCCAAATACACAAATAGATTCAAAGTGGAAGGATGGAAAAAGATATTCCATGCAAACTGAAACCAGAAGAGAGTGGAGGTGACTACACAAAAATAAATAAAACATACATTAAACCAAAAAGTTTAGAGACAAAAAAGAATTATATTAATAGAAGGTTCAATACACAAAGAAGATACAACAATTATAAGCGGTGGGGGAGAGCAAGATGGCTGACTAGATGCAGCCAGGTGAAAGAGCTCCCACTGAGAGACTGAGATGACTGGTGTGCTTCTAACAGATCTTTGGAGGCAAGGCATCAAGAGTGTACACAGGGAAGACACAGAAGCTGGGCTGAAGGGGGAGAAAGCTGGGAATCCTGCATGGGCCTACTGTGCACTGCACCAGGACTCATTCCTGGATCCTAACAGCTCCAGGGGAACAGGTGAGTTGAACTGGCAAGGAGCAACTGCACTTGCCGCAGGCCTCTGAAACCATGGCAGGAAGAGACCCCCCCCTCAACCACCATGGACACTGAATTGGCAGGGAGAGCTTCTTAGGGAAGCAGTAGGGGCAGTAAGCCAGCTGATGTGGAGCCCAGAAGGTTTGATGCAGGAGCATCCATAGCAGAGCACATTTAGGAGTGGCCATGCTCCCAGGCTCAACTTGCAACCACAGGTGACTTTAGTTCAAAGGGAACTGCTAGACCTGATCTCTGCAAGACAGTTTTGTCCATCAGATGGGGCTGGTCCAATTTGACCATCCCTTGGTGTGCTGGCCTCTCCCAAGGACCCAGCCTGGCCATACATGTTTGCAGGGCAGCCTCGCATGTCCTGGGAGCTGTATCACAGCTTCTGCACTGGTGGACCATGCCTGACCTGTGGAGAGCTGCAGTGGGGTGGCACCTATGACCATGCATCAGCCCACACTCCCTCCCCATATGTCAGCCTCCCCTGAAGCCATGGCAACTCCTCACATCACTTTGCTGGTATATGTCAGTGTGGGCAGGTTTTGCTTTCCTTTCTCCACCAGTGAACAAGAGTGCAATCCACCCTACCTCCACCTGCTGACCGCCACTGTAGATGGAGCCTTGGCAGGCAGAACCAGCCAACCCCAACCCTGCCTGCACCCTGCCCTTACACTAACACTGCACAGAGAACAGTGAATCCTCTCCCACCTGAGCAACCACTTCTGCTATGGGGCACAGAGAAGGCACCCAGACCCGCGCCCACCAGCTCCCAAGCCAACACCACCTCCAGCATAACTGTGTGCAAAGTAACCAACAAGGGGTCTCCACACACCCCACAGCTGTGCTGCCTCTGCCACTGTGGTGAACGCCCACAGGGAGGCAAGCACCCTGGCATCCACTAGCACTCTGTTGCAGCTGCTGCTACAAGGATGGACCCTGCTATCACCACACTATGAAATGCTTTGACCGTCACCACCCATTGGAGTGTAGTGACCAGCAGTCCAGGAGCACTTTGGCCTCCACTGACACAGTAAATTCCTAAACTCAAGGAGACAAAGAACAAAGTCTGGGTGCAATACAGTTGGGAGCAGAGCACTGGCCCCCCAAAAAACTTCCAGAAATGAAGCCAATCCGCTGAATCCCCTTTATAACACAATCAAACCCTAAAGGTCATCAAATAGGATAAAAGGGAGAAAAAAACATCCAAAGGCCAGCAACCTGAAAGACTGAAGGTAGATAAGCCCACAAAGATGAGAAAGAATCGGCACAAGAACCCTGAAAACTCAAAAAGCCAGAATGCCTTCTATTCTCCAAACGAATGTATCATCTCTCCAGTAAGGGTCCTGAACTGGCCTGAAATGGAAGCAGAATTCAGAATATATATAAGAATGAAGATCACTGGACTACAGGAGTACACTAAAACCCAATCCAAGGAAGCTAAAAACCATGACAAACAATGCAGAAGCTGACAGACAAAATAGCCAGTATAGAAAATAATGTAACCAATCTGATAGAGCTGAAAAACACACTACAAGAATTTTCTAATGCAATCACAAGTATTTATAGCAGAACAGACCAAGCAGAGGAAAGAATCTCAAAGCTTGAAGACAGGCATTCTGAAATAACACAGACAAGAATAGAGAAAAAAGAATGAAAATGAATAAATAAAACCTCCAAGAAATATGGGACTGTGTAAAAGATACCAAACCTACGACCACCCTGTTGACCCTGAAACAGATAGACAGAATGGAACCAAATTGGAAAACATATTTCAGGATATCATCCATGAGAACTTCCCCAACCTAACTAGAGAAGCCAACATTCAAATTCAGGAAATGTAGAGAATTCAAGTAAGATACTCCACAAGAAGATCATCCCCAAGACACATAATCATCAGATTCTCCAAGGTCAAAATGAAAGAAAAAATGTGAAAGGCAGCTAGAAAGAAAGGTCTGGTCATCTACAAAGGGAAGACCATTCAGACTAACAACAGACCTCTCAGCAGAAACCCTACAAACCAGAAGATATTGAGAGCCAATATTCAACATTCTTAAAAAAATTCCAACACAGAATTTCATATCTGGTGAAACTAAGCTTCATAAGCAAAGGAGAAATAAGATCCTTTTCAGACAAACAAATGCTGAGGGAATTAGTTACCACCAGACCTGCCTTACAAGAGCTCCTGAAGGAAGCACTAAATCTGGGAAAGAAAAACTGTTATCAGCTGTTACAAAAACACACTGAAATAAGCAGACCAATGATACTATAAAGCAACCACATAAACAAGTCTGCAAAATAACCAGCTAACATCATGATGACAGGATCAAATCCACACATACCACTATCAACTTTGAATGTAAATGGGCTAAATGCCCTAATTAAAAGACACACAGTGACAAACTGGATAAAGAACCAAGACCCACTGGTATGCTGTCTTCAAGACACCAATCTCACATGCAATGAGACCCACAGGTTCAAAATGAGGGAACTCCTATCCTATCACCTAACAACAATAACAAAAACAGAAACAATTTAAAAATGGGCAAAGTACTGGAGAACAGACATTTCTCCGAAGAAGATATACAAATGACCAAAAAGCACATAAAAAGATGTTCAAAATCACTAATCATCAGCCAATGCAAATCTAAACTACAATGAGATACCACTTCACACACATAAGGACATCTATTATCCAAAAACAGAAAACAAGTGCTGGTTTCAAATTACAGTGACTGAAACCCTTGTGCATTGTTGGTGGTGTTTGTACTGCCCCCATGGAAAACAGAATGGTGGTCCTCAAAAAACTTAAAAGGAGAATTATTAAATATCCATCAACAGATGACTGGATAATCAAAATGTAGTGCACGCATTTACACATGTACACCAACATGCAAAATGAAATATTATTCAGTCTCAGCCTTTAAAAAGAAAAAAATTCAGACATATGCTACAACAGGGATGAACACTGTGCTAAAGTTAAATATACCAATCACAAAAAGACAGACACTTGATTCCACATATGTGTAGTACTTAGAGTAGTCAAACGAAAATATGGGAAATCCAGCAGAGATTGAAACTACGAAAAAAATTCCATAGAAAATGCTAAAAATGTTTTTTTATATCAGATATTAACAGCAAACTGGCAACAGTAAATGAAAGAAGCAGTGAACTTGAAAACAGGTCAATAAAAAGTATCCACATTGAATCACTAAGAGAAAAAAACAATGAACAAAAATAACAATACAGTTCACCTCCCTAAGAGAATGTCAAACAGATAACTGTAAATATAATTGGAGTACCAGAAGAAGACAAGAGAGAATGAAGCAGAATATCTTAGAAGATACCAGATGAGAACTTTCCAAAATATGTGAAAACATCAGCTTCAAAATCAAGAAACTCGGTGAACCCCAAACTAAATGAATAAATCAGTACTAAACATATCATAATTATAATTTTGAAAAGGAAAGATAAAGAAAAAAGCTTTCAATCTATAAAGAAAAAACAAACATGACTCATGGGGGAAAAGTATAAATAGCAGCTGACCTCTCACCAGAAACAAGAGAGGGGAGAAGACAAAAAGAAAACATCTTTTAAGTGCTGAAAGAAATGTTGTCAATACTATTAATATAATTCATGCACATAACCATCAGAAATTAAGCAACATAAAAACATTCACAAATATAAATAATCTGAAAGAATTTGTCTCCAGTAGACTAGTCCAACAAAAAAACTAAAACAAGTTCTTCAGGCTAAAGAGAAATGGTACCAGATAAAAACCGAGAACTGCAGGAAGGAATAAACAGTTCCAGAAATAGGAAATATCTAAGTAACTATAAAACACCTAACATCTCAACAGTAACAGATGGAACAGTTTAAGAATATCCTTAAGTTCTGAGAAAATAGATATACCAAGACTTTATTCGTACCTAAACTATCATGTAAAAATAAGAGCCAAAAAAAGTATTTTCTGACTAACAAAAACTGAAGAGTTCCCACCAACAAAACCTCACCAAAAAATTTTTCTAAAATATGTACTTTAGAAGAAAAGGGATTCTAAAAGAATAAACTGAGACACAAGGTAGAAATATTGAGCAAGAAGTAAGTTTATAAATCTAAACAAATTGTTTATAAAAATAATAATTACAAAAGATAAAAAGTTAGAATTATCATCCTGAACAACACTAACATGGAGGAAAGAGTGATCACAGTTAAAATATTCTAAATGCTGATCCTTTATGACAGAATCAGTTAGAGATATTGAAAAAAATTAGCCTTTAAATTACATATTTGAGTTATGATTTTAGTTGTAGCCAAAAAAAAAAAATAGAAAAATGATATATATTTTCTATTTTCTGGTTTCCAAACCAAAAGGAAGAGGACAAAAATTTTAAATGTCAATAACTTTAAAAGAAATTAAGACTAGAAAGAAAAATTAATCTCTCTAGGTAGAAATGGGGAGGAAGGCAGAAGGAGAGAGAACATTTCAGAAAAATTAAAAAGCAAGGAGATAAGAAAAACTAAAAGAGAAGGAAGATGGCCAAACAGTGGCAATAAAATGGTAAAGCAGGTGGCTACAAGCTTCAGTCCCTCCAAACATCACAAAAAACAAGCACAATCTCTGACAGTCAACTTTCTCAGTACTCCAGAAAACAGTAAAGGGTTTAGAATAACCAAGAGATCACTGAATCAAGGAAAAAGCAACTTCAAAATAGGAAAGCTTTGTGGCATTTTTACTTGTGCTTACCCCAAAACTCTCTGGCTCAGCAGTAGTCTTGATGATGCCAACCCTCACTGGGCCAGGAATGAACAGAAAGACCCTATTCACAAACTGTTGTTTGTCTCTTCTAACCTTTCTAGAGGCTACCTGAAGAACTGATGCACGGTGCTTACCTACATTTCACCTAACATGGAACTCATTCAGGAAGGAAAAGCATTAAACCTTGCTTAAAAATACAGTAAGGCAAATGAAAACTCTACAACGATCTGGAGCAAAAAATTACAGTTGAGACATAAAATGGACAACCCAAAATCTAGGAGGGAAAGGTGAGTAGAGAGGAACTCTGGGAAATGACAGCATTCAAAAGTACCTGGGTATATGAAAGTATTTTGAAAGCCATGCACATGCACAGGGTAGGACGCATACTCACAAAAAGCTAAGAAGTCCCTAAGTTTTCACCTCTAGCTGACCTCTAGGATAAGCGTTAACATGAAGGGAAGACTAAGGCAGACCTGTAAACAGCCTCGCTAGGTGCTGAGTGAGTATTCCAGTACAGAAACAACATATAAAGACTGGAGAAAGAGGCTTTTTCATTGACTTTTATTTTCCACTCCTGGCATTCAAAAAAAAAAAAAAAAAAAAATCCCTAACAAAACACTACCTAAGCATAAGCTAAAAGAAGAAAGACTTTACTGAATACATATGACAAGGAGTATAGTCTTCACTAAAATAGTTTGGAAAAAAAAATCACTGAACAAACACAACTGCAGCCATGAACAATGAAAAAAAAATCAAACTCTAAGGATAGATGAGAACCCAATTTCCATAGTTACTACATTATAATATTCAAATGTACAGTATGCCACACAAGTCACAAGGTATACAAAGAAACAGGAAAGCACAGATTCATCAGAGGAAAAATAAGTAAATCAACAAAAACTGTACCTGAAAAGTCTATATATAGGACTTAACTAGACTCTAAATAAACTGTATACAACATATTCAAAAAGTTCAAAGAAACCATGGACAAAGAAATAAGAGAAATCAAGAAACGGCTGTATGAACAAATGAGAATATTAATAAGAAGCTATAAAGTATTAAAAAAAAAAAAAAAAAAACAAAGTCTGGTGCCAAAAAGTACAATAACTAAAGTTAAAATCTGACTAGACAAAAAACAACAGATGCTGGTGAGGCTGCAGAGAAAAGGAATTGCTTATATACTGTTGTTGGGAATGTAAATTAGTTCAGCCATTTGGAAAGCAGTTTGGAGATTTCTCAAAAGAACTTAAACCAGAACTACCATTTGACCCAGCAATCCCATTACTAGATATATATACAAAAGAAAACAAATTGTTCTACCAAAAAGACACATGCACTCACATGTTCATCACAGCACTATTCACAATAGCAAAGACACGGAATCAACGTAGGTGCCCATCAAAAGTGAGCTGGATAAAGAAAATATGGTACACACATACCACGGAATATTACACAGCCATAAAAAAGAAAAAACCACATCCTTTGCAGCAACATAAATGCAGCCAGTCGTTATTATCCTAAGCAAATGAACACGGGGCAGAAAACTAAATATCACATGCTCTCACTTATAAGTCGGAGCCAAACATCAGGTACTTATGGAAATAAAGATGGTAACAAAAGACACTGGGGACTACTAGATAGGGGAGGGAGGCAGTGGGGAAAAGATTTAAAAACTAACTTTTGGGTGTTATTCTCAGTACGTGGATGATAGGATTATTTGGACCCTAAACCTCAACATCACATGATATACCCAGGTAATAAATACACCTGTACATGTACTCCCTGAATCTAAAATAAAAGTTGAAAAAGAAACCAAAAATTCACCAGATAGCTCAGCAACAGATTTGAGCAAGAAGAGGAAAGAATCAGTCACCTTAAAGGTAAGACAAGTAAAAGTACAAAATGTAATGAACAGAAAGAAAAAATAATTTAAAAAATTAATCAGTGCTTTAAAAAACCTATGAGACCCATCAAGTTGACCAACTCTTGCATTATGGAAATCTAAGAATGAAAAAGAGAGAATGGGGCAAATATTATTTTTAAAAATAATGGCCAAAATCATTCCAAATGTGATGAAAGACGTAAATGTGCACATCCAAAATCCAAAGAGTTCCACACCAAGACACACTATCATCAAATTTTCAAAAGACAAGGTCAAAGAGAAGTTCTTGAAGGCTGCAAAAAAGAAGCAACTGGTCGCATATAAGTGATCCTCAAAAACATTATAAGCTCTTTTCTCAGCTGAAATGTTGAGGCCAAAAGGCAGAGGGATGATATATTTAAACTGCTGAAAGAAAAACCTAGTCAACTAACAATTCTATATCCAGCAAGACTATCCTTCAAAAATAAAGGGGAAATTAAAACATTCACAGATTTCCCCCAAAAAATAGACCAACACTAGACCTACCCCACAAGAAAGGCTAACCAAGTTCTGAACATTGATAAAAAAGGACACTAGACAGTAACTTGAAGCCATATGAAAACAGAAAGATCTCCAGTTAAGGCCAATACATGGACACACACACACCAACAATACTGACACTCTGGTTTAGAACCCTGCTTTCTGCTTTCTATGTTATTTAAAAGACTCATGCATAAATGTATATGTTATTGGGCACATGATCTATAAAGATGTCATCTGTGACATCAATAACTTAATGAGGCAATTGAGCTTTATAAAAGCAGAGGTTTTGGGCCGGGCGCGGTGGCTCACGCCTGTAATCCTAGCACTTTGAGAGGCCGCAGCAGGCGGATCACCTGAGGTCAGGAGTTCAACACCAGCCTGACCAACATGGAGAAACCCCGTCTCTACTAAATATTAACAGATTAGCCTGATGTGGTGGCACATGCCTGTAATCCCAGCTACCTGGGAGGCTGAAGCAGGAGAATTGCTTGAACCTGGGAGGCGGAGGTTGCACTGAGCCAAGATCATGCCACTGCACTCCAGCCTGGGCAACAAGAGCAAAACTCTGTTTCAAAATAAAAAAGAAAAGAGATTTCGTATGGAATTGAAGTTAAGTTAGCATAAATTCAAAATAAACTGTTATAATTTTAAGATGTTCTATGTAATCACTGTGGTAACCATAAAGAAAACAGCCATATAGAATGAACACAGGAAAAAATGAGATGAGAATCAAAACACGTCACTAATTCAATTAAATAAGAAAGAAGGCAGTAACAGCCAAAATGGGGGCAAAAACTATAAGACATATAGAAAACAAACAGCAAAATGGTGTAAGTCCTTCCTTAAGAATAATTACTACAAATGTAAATAGAGTAAACTCTACAATCATAAGGCAGAGATGGAGAATGGATTAAAAACAAACACAATCCAACTACTTGCTTTCTACAAGAGACTCAATTTAGATCCAAAGATACAAATATGTTGAAAATGAAAAGATGAAAAATTATATTCCATGTAGATGAAAAGCAAAAAGACCTGGGTAGCTTTACTAATATCAGACAAAATAGACATTAAGACAAAAATGAACATTATACATTGATGAAATGAGAAAATTCATCAAGAACACATAACAATTAGAAACAATTAGAAGCAAAAGAGCACCAAAATATATAAAGCAAACATGACAGAACTGAAAGGAGAAATAAGCAGTTCTACAAAAGCACTAGTTGAGTTCAATATGACCTTTCAATAATGAATAGACTAGAATATTTTTATATGTTTGTTGATCACCTCCATATCTTCTTTGGAAAAACTGGAAAAATATCTGCTCAAACCCTTTGCTGATTTGTGAAGTGGGTTGTTGATATTTTGTTGTTGAATTGTAGTAGTTCTACATATAATTTGCTTCAGATATATGATTTGCATTATTCCCATTCAATGGATTCTTTTCACTCTCTTGATAGTGTCTTAGACAATTTCTAAATTGATACATAATATTTTACATATGTGTGAGTTACATTTGATATTTTGTTACAAGCACAGAAAGCGTCATTATCAAATCAGGGTACTTGGGGTTTCCATCACCTTAAGTATTTACCATATTTATGTGTTGGAAACATTTCAAGATCTCTCTTCCAGCTACTTTGAAATATACATACATGGTTGTTAACTATAGTCATCCTACTCTGGTATTGAACATTATAACTTACACCTTCTATCCAACTGCAGGTCTCTTCCCATTAATCAAACTTCTTCATCATGTTGCCCCTTCTCAGACTGTTATTCTACTCTCTACCTCTATTAGATCAAATTTTTTAGATCCCACATGTGAGAATATGCAATATTTGTCTTTCTGTGGCTAGATTATTTCACTTCACACGATGACCTTTAGTTCCATCCATGTTGCTGCAAATGACAGAATTTCATTCTCTTTTGTGGCCAAAGAGTATGCGATTGCATATATATAGAGAGAGTATGGTGTGTGTATATGTATATACACAGTTACCATTCGTTTGTGGAGAGACAGGTGGGTTGATTTCATATCTTTGTTATTGTAAATAGTGCTGCAATAAACATGGGAACGTGGGTACCAATTTGATACACTGATTTACTTTCCTTTAGATGCACATGCAGTAGCGTAATGGTCGGATCATATGGTTGTTCTATTTTTAGTTTTTTGAGAAATCTCCATAGTGTTTCAAATAGTGCCTGTACTCATTTACATTCCTGACAACAGTGTTTAAGAGGCCCCTTTTCTCTGCATACTCACTGGCATCTATTATTTTTTGTTATTAAAAACTAGCCATTCTAACAGGAGTAAGATAACATAACTAATTGTGGTTTTTGATTTGCATTTCCCTGATGATTAGTGATGCTGAGTATTTTTCATGTATCTGTTGGCCATTTGTATATCTTCTTTGAAAACTCTATTCTTATCATTTGCTCACTTTTTAATGAGATTTGTGATTTTTATTTTTTCGTTTTTGTTTTTGTTTTTGGTGTTGAGTTGTTTGAATTCCTTGTATAACTCCCTCATGGGATATCATTTACAAATATTTCCTCCCACTCCACCAGTTGTCTCCTCAGACTCTGTCGATTGTTTCCTTGCTGTGCAAAAGGTTCTTAGTTTAATACGATATCATTTGTCTATTTTTCTTTCTGTTGCCTGTGCTTAGGTCTTAGCCATAAAATCTTTGCCAAGACCAATATCCAGAAGTGTTTCCTCTGTTTTCTTCTAGTAGTTTTATAGATTCAGGTCTTACGTTTAAGTCCTGAATCCATCTTGTGTTGACTGTCTTATATGATGAGAAATAGGGTCTAGTTTCATTCTTCTACATGTGGACATCCACTTTTCCCAGCAACATGTATTGAAGAGGGTGTGTCCTTTGTCAATGTATGTTTTTGGCAACTTCATAAAAAAAAAAAATTGGCTGTAAACACATGGATTTCTTTCTGGGTTTTGTATCCTGTTCCATTACTCTACATGTTTGTTTTTATACCAACAGCACTCTGTTCAGGTTGCAATGGCCTTCTTATATTTTGAAGATAGGTAGTGTGATGTCTCCAGCATTGTTCTTTTTGCTAAGGATTTCACTGGCTATTCAGGCTCTTTTTCGGTTTCATATAAATTTTAGGATTGTTTTTTCAATTTATGTGAAAAATGATATTGGCATTTTCATAGAGATTGTATTGAATCTATAAATTGCTTTGGACGTTATGGTCATTTTAACATTAATTCTTCTAATCCATGAGCATGTCTCCATTTGTTTGTGTCCTTAATTTCATTCAGCAGTGTTACATAGTTTTACTTGTAGAAATCTTTCACCTTTTGGTTAAATTTATTCCTAGGTTTTTTGTTTAGTTATTGTAAATAAGATTGCCTTCTTCTTTTCATTTTCAGCTATTTCATTACTGTTATATAGAAATATTACTGATTTTTGTATGTTGATTTTATATCTGCAAAATCACTGAAATTATTCATCAGATCAAAAAGTTTTTCATGAAATCTTTAAGGTTCTTCTTAATGTAAGATCATATTTGCAAAGGGGCACAATTTAACTTCCTCTTTTCCTATTTGGATGCTTTATTTTCATAGCCAGATGGCTATGAATTCCAGTACCATGTTGAATAGGAGTGGAAAAGTGGGCATCCTTGTGGTGTTTCAGTTCTCAGAGGAAAGGCTTTCACCTTTTTCCCATCTAGTATGATGTTAGGTGTTGGTCTGTCATATATGACCTTTATTATGTTGAAGTATGTTCCTTCTATGTCTGGTTTGTTGAGAATTTTTATCACGAAGGATTGTTGAATCTGTCCATTTTTTTCTGTGTTTTTGAGAGGAAACAATGGTTTTTATATTTCAGTCTGCTGATGTGATGTATCATGTTTATTGATTTATGTATGTCAAAACATCTTTGCATCCCTGGGATAAATCCCACAAGATCGTGGTGTCTTATTTTTTGATGTGCTGTTGGATTCAGTTCACAAGTACTTTGTTAAGTATTTTTGCATCTACGTTATTGGTCTGTAGTTTCCTGATTTTGGTGTTATGCTAATGCTGGCCTCATAGAATGAGTTAGGGAGAATTCTCTCCTCTTCAATTCTTTGAAATAGTTTGAGGAGAGTGATGTTCTTTGTAAGCTTGGTAGAAATCAGGAGTGAAGCCATCCATTCCTGAGATTCTCATTGTTACAAGACTTTTTGTTACTAACTCAATCTTATTACTCCTTATCAGTATGTTCAGGTTTTCTAAGTCTTCCTGATTCAATTTTAGTAGGCTGCATGTGCCCAGAAATTTATCCATTTCTTCTTGGTTTTCCAGCTTCTTACTGTATAGTTGTTCATGACAGTCTCATGACCTTTTGTATTTCTGTGGCATCCATTGTAATGTCTATTTTTCTTTCTTTTTTTTTTTTTTTTTTCCTTTCTTTTTCTGAGACAGAGTCTCGTTCTGTTGCCCAGGCTGGAGTGCGGTAGCGTGTGGTCTCGGCTCACTGCAATTTCCGCTTCCTGGGTTCAAGTGATTCTCCTATCTCAGCCTCCCAAGTAGCAGGGACTACAGGCACATGCCATCACCCCTGGCTAATTTTTGTATTTTTAGTAGAGATGGGGTTTCACCAGGTTGGCCAGGCTAGTCTTAAAACTCCTGGCCTAAAGTGATCTGCCTGCCTTACCCTCCCACAGAGCACAGAGCTGGGATTACAGGCATGAGCCACCATGCCTGGCTAATGTCTATTTTCCATTTGTAATTTTGTTTATTTGGGTGTTCTCTCTTTCTCTTCTTGGTTAACCTAAGTAGTAGTTGGCCAATTTTGCTTATCTTTTTAAGGAAACAAGTTTTAATTTTGTTGATCATTTCTATTTTTCTTAGTCTCTATTTTATTTAGTTCTGCCCTGATCTTTATTTCTTTCCTTCTATTCATTTTGGGTTCAATTTGTTCTTGCTTTTTTACTTCCTTGAGGTGCATCAGTAGATTGTTTATTTGAAGTCTTTCTTTTTTTGATGTAGGTGTTTACTATTACAAACTTTTCTCATTGCATTGCTCTGATGTATCCCATAAGATTTGAAATGTTGTTTCCATTTTCATTTGCTTCAAAAAATCTTTTTATTTCTTCTCTAATGTCTTCCTTAACCCAATGGTCATTCAAGAGCATATTGTTTAATTTCCAAGTAGTTGCACAATTTCCAAAGCTCCTCTTGTTATTGATTTATAGTTTTATTCCATCTGTGCTCTGAGAAGATACTGGATATGATTTCAATGCTTTTTAATTTATTGAGACTTGTTTTGTGTCCTGACATACGGTGGATTCTGAAGAATGTTCCATGTGCTGATGAGGTGTATTCTACAGCAACTGGATGAAAATTTTGTAAATATCTGTTAGGTGCATTTGGTCTGATGTACAGTTTGAATCCAGTGTGTCTTTGTTAATTTTCTGTGGAGATGGTCTGTCTAATGCTGACAGTGTAGTGTTCAATCCTCCACTAGTAATGTACTGGAGTCTATTTCTCCAATTAGATGCAATAATATTTGCTTTGTTTATCTGGGCTCTCCCATGCTGGATGCATGTATGTTTAGTATTGTTACATCCTCTTGCTGAACAAGAGGATAATGATAAATGATCCCTTTATCATTATAAAATGACCTTCTTTGTCTCTTTTTACCATTTATGACTCAAAGTATGTTTTATCTGATATAAGTATAGCTACTCCTATTTGCTTTTGGTTTCTGTTTGCATAGTGTACCTTTTTCCATCCCTTTATATTCAGTCTACATGTTTTTGTTTTATGAAACAGGGTCTTACTCTGTCATCCAGGTTGTGCTGCAGTGGCATTATAGCTCACTGTGGCCTCGAACTCCTGGTCTCAAGTGATCCTACTGCCTCAACCTCCCAAGTATTTGGGATTACAGATGCACACCACTGTGCCTAGTTGTTGTTGTTGTTGTTGTTGTTGTTGTTGTTGTTGTTGTTGTTTTTCAGAGACAAGGTCTCACTTTGTTGCCCAGGCTGGTCTCAAACTCTTGGCTTCCAGTGATCCACTGCACCTGGCCTATATACATCTTACAGGTGAGATGAGTTTCTTGTAGGCAGCATATAGTTGGATCATGGGTTTTTTTGGTGTGTTTGTTTTTTATCCATTCAGCCAGTCTATATCTTTTGGAAGATATACAGGAATTTAATCTGTTTACATTCCAGGCTGTTACTGATATGTGAGGGCTTATTCCTGTCATTTCATTAATGATTTCTGGTTGTTTTGCATATCCTTTATTCTTTCTCTTTTTCTGTTTATCATTGTGGTTTTGTAGTTTTCCACAGTGGTAAGATTTGAGTCCTTTCCTTTTCTTATTTGTGTTTGTTCTACCAGTGGGCTTTATACTTTTGTATGTTTTCATGATAGTAGGTATCATCCTTTTGCTTCCAGGTGTAGGACTCCCTTAAATTAAGCATTTCTTGGAGATACAGTCTAGCAGGAATGAATTCCCTCAGTTTTTGCCTCTCTGGGAAAGACTGTATTTCTCCTTTATTTATGAGGAGGTTCTTCACTTCTATCTCTGCATATCATTTATGAAGGAGAAATAAACTGAGTATAGTATACTTGGCTAGCAGTTTTCTTTCTTTGAACACTTTGAGTATATCATCCCATTCTCTCCTAGCCTGTAAGGGTTTTGCTTAGAAATTCACCATTAGTTGGTTGGGCATGGTGGTTCACACCTGTAATCCCAGCACTTTGGGAGGCCAAGGTGGGCGGATCACCTGAGGTCACGAGTTTGAGACCAGCCTGATCAATATGGCGAAACCCCATCTCTACTAAAAATACAAAATTTAGCCAGACGTGGTGGCTTGCACCTGTAGTCCCAGCTACTCGGGAGGCTGAGACAGGAGAATTGTTTGACCCCAGGAGGCAGAGGTTGCAGTGAGCCAAGATTGCACCACTGCACTCCAGCCTGGGTGACAAAGTGAGACTGTCTCAAACAACAACAAAAATTCACCATTAGTCTGATGGAACTGATGAGGTTCCCTTATAAGTGACTAGACGCTTTTCTCTGGCTGTTTTCAGAATTCTTTGTCTTTCACTTTTGTCAGTTTTACTATGATGTTCCTCGGCCTTTTTGAATTGTATCTACCTGGGAATTTCTGAGCTTCCTGTATCTGCATATCTAAATCTCCCGCTAAAACTAGAAAGTTTTAGTTTTTGTTTTGTTTTGTTTTGTTTTTTTAAGTAAGTTTTCTATCCCTTTCACTTTCTCTTCACCTTCTGGGACACCAAAAATTCAAATATTTGGCTGCTTCATGGTGCATTAAAAACTGTCCAAGCAGATATCCTTTCTTCTCAATGATTTTAATGGTATCTGGGAAGTCATCTGCTGCCTCTTGAGTGACAGAAGCAGGTTCTCCTGTTACCCTGACATTTTTTAAGCCAACCTCTTTCTAAAATTACCAAACCATCCTTTGCTGGCATCAAATTCTCCAGCTTTAGACTTGTCACCTTCCTTTTACTTTACGTTGTCAAAATATACATCCAAATACCAATCAAAAGCAAATGACTGCTTTTCTCAAATCATATTATAGTCTAGAAGTATGCCCTTCTTATAGCAATCCTGCACTGACATAAAAGCTGCATTTTCAATATGAGATAAAAAACTATTTCGCAAAAAGTGCAAATGTTCACACGTACTGGTTTGGCTGCAATAACAGCTGCATTAATTTCCTTTTTTTAAAAAAAATAGTCCTTACAACAGATTGAAATGGCAAGCAAATGTGGCTGCAGACTTCATTTATAGTTCATATCAAGCAATGCTACTTCTTATTACAATGTCATGACTTTTCTCTGCTTCTTGGGAGTGTTTCCAGCATCACTAGAAGCATTTTGTATGAGTCTCATGGCATTATTCAGGTTTATGGTATTGCAGCAAATCCAATAAAAAATATGGAAGAACCATAAGATCACTTTTTGCTGCGATACACAATGCATATACCGAGATGATTAAGTATCACACAGTGTTTCAGGTGGATCCTTGTAACACCTGAATTCATAATAGCAACAGGAGGTGGCTACAAAATTATTACAGCAGTAGAGTATGTACTACACTAAATTGTATGCAGTTTTAATTTAATACTGCACCTTTGTTTGTTTACATTCCTCTTGATTAGGAATTGCACAATGTTCAGTCTGTGTTTATGTAAGTTTTGATAAATTGTAACTTTTTATAATGTATTTGTGTATTTTATGGCAGTAAGTTATAAAATAGGCTAGTATTTATATATATATTTTGCATTCATGACATACCTTTTTCTTACTTTTTTTCCAAATTTCTAGGCTGCATGGTTCATCTGCATGTTTTTTCAAATTGCTGCAAAATTCTAAAAAAATTTCTAATATATTTATTTTTTAAAATTCACATATGAGTGGACCCATACAGTTCAAACCCATGTTGTTCAAGGACCAACCGTACCTGAGATTGAAGTAGGAATCGCTACGTATTCAATGAATAAACAAATATTGTCTTCTCCCTGAAATATGGTGCTTAGTTTCAAAACTGAATTCTTCATCTTTCCTCACATATTCTCCTCCTCTTCCTGAATTCACAAAATAAACAAACTGTACTACTATTCACCCAGCTGACCAACCTAATCACCCTAGATTCTGCAACTTCTCCTCCTTTCCACACATGATCTCTTTTTACATTTCCAGGTTCAAGGTCTCATTTTTCACCTTTCATTCTTTACTCTCTCATGTCTCCTAAAACTTATCTCTTACAGTTATCCCCTTTTCTCCTACTCCCCACTGCTACTTCCCCGGTTCTAGGCCTCCTTACATCTGGATAATTACAATAGTATTTTAAATGGTCTCTCTCCATCTCCATCACACATTGATCATGGTACTCTCTTCTCAAAATCCCGCAATACTTTCTCAGTTCTTACTAAGAAAGTAACTGACGGTCTCACTTATAAGTGGGGGCTGAACAATGAAAACACAAGTACCTTTGTCTGTACTATTTTTCCTTGGTTGAGGGTTCTTCACCTCTATCTCTGCATATCCAAATTCTATTCAATCTTCAATAAAGGTGAATACTTTTGAATGCCACAGGACATAATCTCTCTCGCCCCTGAATACCTACAAGCTCTCTTCCAACATTTATAACACCGTTCTTCTCTTGAATTTATTAGTATATTACTTGTTTTCTCTGAGGAAAGATTATCTACTTCATCAGTGGTACTCACATAGGTGGCTAGCACATAGAAGATATTCAATAAAACTACGCTAAGTGAACACTGGTTTTTAACATACCCTATACACGTCTGAATATTAATGCATTTTATGCAATACGTGAACTATATGTACAAAGACTATACACTATGAAGGACTGAACTATATTTGCCTGTAGAAATTTATGACATGAACTCAGTGATTTAAATAATTTTCACTTCTTTCAATTTAATAATATTTCAGTCCTTCATCTATTAGAAATGGCAAACAGGATTTCCAAATCCCGTATTTCTAAACTTCTTCCAAATCTATCTTTGGAATTATTTTTCCTGTATAGAGCTCACTTTTCTATCACCATGGAAACCAATTACAATTAGTGTTGTTAGGATCATTAAAAATACAACTCTATTCAGCAAGTCTTCAAATGTTCAGAAAAGTTCTTTCTCCATATGGAAAATGGAAATCAGTAGCATAGAACAGGGTAAAAATATATCACCCACCCACAGAAGAAACCATTCAACAAAGCCTAATCAACAGATTGCAAATGAAAGAGTTCTTTTCTTTTATTCATCTTGTGTAGTTCTGTAATGGCTGCAGTTTCACTGTGTCATACCTATGGGGTTTGTAAACAAGTTTTCTTTCATCTCACAGCCTGTGTAGCAGACGTGGAAACACAAAAAATAATTTCTGTTGTATAATATTATGTGGTCCGCCCACCCTACCTTCAACCTCCTAATACTTGACGCTGAAAACACTACTTTAAAACTACTGAGCTCAGGATGCCAAGAGGAAGAATAATTCTACAGTAGAATTACATCTTACATGGTTAATAAGTGAAGTGAGTTCTAATTCCAGCACATAAGGTGAAAATCAATAAGGGGCAAAATTACCCTTCAGATTTTTTTGTTTTGTTTTGTTTTTATTTTTTATTTATTTATTTTTTTATTATACTTTAAGTTCTAGGGTACATGTGCATAACGTGCAGGTTTGTTACATATGTATATTTGTGCCATGTTGGTGTGCTGCACCCATCAACTCGTCAGCACCCATCAATTCATCATTTATATCATGTATAACTCCCCAATGCAATCCCTCCCCCCTCCCCGCTCCCCATGATACGCCCCAGTGTGTGATGTTCCCCTTCCCGAGTCCAAGTGATCTCATTGTTCAGTTCCCACCTATGAGTGAGAACATGCGGTGTTTGGTTTTCTGTTCTTGTGATAGTTTGCTAAGAATGATGGTTTCCAGCTGCATCCATGTCCCTACAAAGGATGCAAACTCATCCTTTTTTATGGCTGCATAGTATTCCATGTGTATATGTGCCACATTTTCTTATTCCAGTCTGTCACAGATGGACATTTGGGTTGATTCCAAGTCTTTGCTATTGTGAATAGTGCCGCAATAAACATACATGTGCATGTGTCTTTATAGCAGCATGATTTATAATCCTTTGGGTATATACCCAGTAGTGGGATGGCTGGGTCATATGGTACATCTAGTTCTAGATCCTTGAGGAATTGCCATACTGTTTTCCATAATGGTTGAACTAGTTTACAATCCCACCAACAGTGTAAAAGTGTCGCTATTTCTCCACATCCTCTCCAGCACCTGTTGTTTCCTGACTTTTTAATGATTGCCATTCTAACTGGTGTGAGATGGTATCTCATTGTGGTTTTGATTTGCATTTCTCTGATGGCCAGTGATGATGAGCATTTTTTCATGTGTCTGTTGGCTGTATGAATGTCTTCTTTTGAGAGATGTCTGTTCATGGCCTTTGCCCACTTTTTGATGGGGTTGTTTTTTTCTTGTATATTTGTTTGAGTTCTTTGTAGATTCTGGATATTAGCCCTTTGTCAGATGAGTAGATCGCAAAAATTTTCTCCCATTCTGTAGGTTGCCTGTTCACTCTGATGGTAGTTTCTTTTGCTGTGCAGAAGCTCTTTAGTTTAATTAGATCCCATTTGTCAATTTTGGCTTTTGCTGCCGTTGCTTTTGGTGTTTTAGACATGAAGTCCTTGCCCATGCCTATGTCCTGAATGGTACTACCTAGGTTTTCTTCTAGGGTTTTTATGGTATTAGGTCTAACATTTAAGTCTCTAATCCATCTTGAATTAATTTTCGTATAAGGAGTAAGGAAAGGATCCAGTTTCAGCTATCTACTTATGGCTAGCCAATTTTCCCAGCACCATTTATTAAATAGGGAATCCTTTCCCCATTTCTTTTTCTCTCAGGTTTGTCAAAGATCAGATGGCTGTAGATGTGTGGTATTATTTCTGAGGACTCTGTTCTGTTCCATTGGTCTATATCTCTGTTTTGGTACCAGTACCATGCTGTTTTGGTTACTGTGGCCTTGTAGTATAGTTTGAAGTCAGGTAGCGTGACGCCTCCAGCTTTGTCCTTTTGACTTAGGATTGTCTTGGCAATGCGGGCTCTTTTTTGGTTCCATATGAACTTTAAAGCAGTTTTTTCCAATTCTGTGAAGAAAGTCATTGGTAGCTTGATGGGGATGGCATTGAATCTATAAATAACCTTGGGCAGTATGGCCATTTTCACGATATTGATTCTTCCTCTCCATGAGCATGGTATGTTCTTCCATTTGTTTGTGTCCTCTTTTATTTCACTGAGCAGTGGTTTGTAGTTCTCCTTGAAGAGGTCCTTTACATCCCTTGTAAGTTGGATTCCTAGGTATTTTATTCTCTTTGAAGCAATTGTGAATGGAAGTTCATTCATGATTTGGCTCTCTGTCTGTTTCTGGTGTATAAGAATGCTTGTGATTTTTGCACATTAAAAATTTTGTATCCTGAGACTTTGCTGAAGTTGCTTATCAGCTTAAGGAGATTTTGGGCTGAGACAATGGGGTTTTCTAAATATACAATCATGTCATCTGCAAACAGGGACAATTTGACTTCTTCTTTTCCTAACTGAATACCCTTTATTTCTTTCTCTTGCCTGATTGCCCTAGCCAGAACTTCCAACACTATGTTGAATAGGAGTGGTGAGAGAGGGCATCCCTGTCTTGTGCCAGTTTTCAAAGGGAATTTTTCCAGTTTTTGCCCATTCAGTATGATATTGGCTGTGGGTTTGTCATAAATAGCTCTTATTATTTTGAGGTACGTTCCATCAATATTGAATTTATTGAGCGTTTTTAGCATGAAGGGCTGTTGAATTTTGTCAAAGGCCTTTTCTGCATCTATTGAGATAATCATGTGGTTCTTGTCTTTGGTTCTGTTTATATGCTGGATTACGTTTATTGATTTGTGAATGTTAAACCAGCCTTGCATCCCAGGGATGAAGCCCACTTGATCATGGTGGATAAGCTTTTGCATGTGCTCCGGGATTCTGTCTGCCAGTATTTAATTGAGGATTTTTGCATTGATGTTCATCAGGGATATTGGTCTAAAATTCTCTTTTTTTGTTGTGTCTCTGCCAGGCTTTGGTATCAGGATGATGTTGGCCTCATAAAATGAGTTAGGGAGGATTCCCTCTTTTTCTATTGATTGGAATAGTTTCAGAAGGAATGGTACCAGCTCCTCCTTGTACCTCTGGTAGAATTCAGCTGTGAATCCATCTGGTCCTGGACTTTTTTTGGTGGGTAGGCTATTAATTGTTGCCTCAATTTCAGAGCCTGCTATTGGTCTATTCAGGGATTCAACTTCTTCCTGGTTTAGTCTTGGAAGAGTGTAAGTGTCCAGGAAATTATCCATTTCTTCTAGATTTTCTAGTTTATTTGCATAGAGGTGTTTATAGCATTCCCTGATGGTAGTTTGTATTTCTGTGGGGTTGGTGGTGATATCTCCTTTATCATTTTTTATTGTGTCTATTTGATTCTTCTCTCTTTTCTTCTTTATTAGTCTTGCTAGCAGTCTGTCAATTTTGTTGACCTTTTCAAAAAACCAACTCCTGGATTCATTGATTTTTTGGAGGGTTTTTTGTGTCTCTATCTCCTTCAGTTCTGCCCTGATCTTAGTTATTTCTTGCCTTCTGCTAGCTTTTGAATGTGTTTGCTCTTGCCTCTCTAGTTCTTTTAATTGTGATGTTAGAGTGTCAATTTTAGATCTTTCCAGGTTTCTCTTGTGGGCATTTAGTGCTATAAATTTCCCTCTACACACTGCTTTAAATGTGTCCCAGAGATTCTGGTATGTTGTATCTTTGTTCTCATTGGTTTCAAAGAACATCTTTATTTCTGCCTTCATTTCATTATGTACCCAGTAGTCATTCAGGAGCAGGTTGTTCAGTTTCCATGTAGTTGAGCGGTTTTGATTGAGTTTCTTAGTCCTGAGTTCTAGTTTGATTGCACTGTGGTCTGAGAGACAGTTTGTTATAATTTCTGTTCTTTTACATTTGCTGAGGAGTGCTTTACTTCCAATTATGTGGTCAATTTTGGAATAAGTGCGATGTGGTGCTGAGAAGAATGTATATTCTGTTGATTTGGGGTGGAGAGTTCTATAGATGTCTATTAGGTCCGCTTGGTGTAGAGATGAGTTCAATTCCTGGATATCCTTGTTAACTTTCTGTCTCGTTGATCTGTCTAATGTTGACAGTGGAGTGTTGAAGTCTCCCATTATTATTGTATGGGAGTCTAAGTCTCTTTGTAAGTCTCTAAGGACTTGCTTTATGAATCTGGGTGCTCCTGTATTGGGTGCATATATATTTAGGATAGTTAGCTCTTCCTGTTGAATTGATCCCTTTACCATTATGTAATGGCCTTCTTTGTCTCTTTTGATCTTTGATGGTTTAAAGTCTGTTTTATCAGAGACTAGGATTGCAACCCCTGCTTTTTTTTGTTCTCCATTTGCTTGGTAGATCTTCCTCCATCCCTTTATTTTGAGCCTATGTATGTCTCTGCATGTGAGATGGGTCTCCTGAGTAGAGCAGACTGATGGGTCTTGACTCTTTATCCAGTTTGCCAGTCTGTGTCTTTTAATTGGAGCATTTAGTCCCATTGACATTTAAGGTTAATATTGTTAAGTGTGAACTTGATCCTGCCATTATGATATTAACTGGTTATTTTGCTCATTAGTTGATGCAGTTTCTTTCTAGCCTCGATGCTCTTTACATTTTGGCATGTTTTTGCAATGGCTGGTACCGGTTGTTCCTTTCCATGTTTAGGGCTTCCTTCAGGGTCTCTTGTAAGGCAGGCCTGGTGGTGACAAAATCTCTAAGCATGTGCTTATCTGTAAAGGATTTTATTTCTCCTTCACTTATGAAACTTAGTTTGGCGGGATATGAAATTCTGGGTTTAAAATTCTTTTCTTTAAGAACGTTGAATATTGGCCCCCACTCTCTTCTGGCTTGTAGAGTTTCTGCCAAGAGATCTGCTGTTAGTCTGATGGGCTTCCCTTTGTGGGTAACCCGACTTTCTCTCTGGCTGCCCTTAAGATTTTTTCCTTCATTTCAACTTTGGTGAATCTGGCAATTATGTGTCTTGGAGTTGCTCTTCTCAGGAGTATCTTTGTGGCATTCTCTGTATTTCCTGAATTTGAATGTTGGCCTGCCCTACTAGGTTGGGGAAGTTCTCCTGGATGATATCCTGAAGAGTGTTTTCCAACTTGGTTCCATTTTCCCCCCTCACTTTCAGGCACCCGAATCAGACGTCGATTTGGTCTTTTTACATAATCCCATACTTCTTGCAGGCTTTGTTCATTTCTTTTTCTTCTTTTTTCTTTTGGTTTCTCTTCTCGCTTCATTTCATTCATTTGATCCTCAATCGCTCATACTCTTTCTTCCGGTTGATCGAGTCGGTTACTGAAGCTTGTGCATTTGTCACGTATTTCTCGTGTCATGGTTTTCATCTCTGTCATTTCGTTTATGACCTTCTCTGCATTAATTAGTCTAGCTGTCAATTCTTCCACTCTTTTTTCAAGATTTTTAGTTTCTTTGCGCTGGGTACGTAATTCCTCCTTTAGCTCTGAGAAGTTTGATGGACTGAAGCCTTCTTCTCTTATCTCGTCCAAGTCATCCTCTGACCAGCTTTGATCCGTTGCTGGCGATGGGCTGCGCTCCTTTGCAGGGGGAGATGCGCTCTTATTTTTTGAATTTCCAGCTTTTCTGCCCTGCTTTGTCCCCATCTTTGTGGTTTTATCTGCCTCTGGTCTTTGATGATGGTGACGTACTGATGGGGTTTTGGTATAGGTATCCTTCCTATTTGATAGTTTTCCTTCTGACAGTCAGGACCCTCAGCTGTAGGTCTGCTGGAGATTGCTTGAGGTCCACTCCAGACCCTGTTTGCCTGGGTATCAGCAGCAGAGGTTGCAGAAGATAGAATATTGCTGACCAGCGAGTGTACCTGTCTGATTCTTACTTTGGAAGCTTCCTCTCAGGGGTGTACTCCACCCTGTGAGGTGTGGGGTGTCAGACTGCCCCTAGTGGGGGATGTCTCCCAGTTAGGCTACTCAGGGTCAGGGACCCACTTGAGCAGTCTGTCCCTTCTCAGATCTCAACCTCCGTGTTGGGAGATCCACTGCTCTCTTCAAAGCTGTCAGACAGAGTCGTTTGCATCTGCAGAGGTTTCCGCTGCTTTTTTGATGTTGTTGTTTAGCTGTGCCCTATCCCCAGAGGTGGAGTCTACAGAGACAGGCAGGTTTCCTTGAGCTGCTGTGAGCTCCACCCAGTTCGAGCTTCCCAGCGGCTTTGTTTACCTACTTAAGCCTCAGCAATGGCGGGCGCCCCTCCCCCAGCCTCGCTACTGCCGTTTCGGTGAGATCGCAGACTGCTGTGTTAGCAATGAGGGAGGCTCCGTGGGCGTGGGACCCTCCCAGTCAGGTGTGGGATATATTCTCCTGGTGTGCCCATTTGCTTAAAGCGCAATATTGGGGTGGGAGTTACCCGATTCTCCAGGTGTTGTGTGTCTCAGTTCCCCTGGCTAGGAAAAGGGATTCCCTTCCCCCTTGCGCTTCCCAGGTGAGGCGATGCCTCGCCCTGCTTCAGCTCTCGCTGGTCGGGCTGCAGCAGCTGACCAGCACCGATTGTCCGGCACTCCCCAGTGAGATGACCCCAGTACCTCAGTTGAAAATGCGGAAATCACCGGTCTTCTGTGTCGCTCGCGCTGGGAGTTGGAGACTGGAGCTGTTCCTATTCGGCCATCTTGCTCCGCCCCTCTACCCTTCAGATTTACCAGGAAAAAGCTAGAGACCTATAAGCATCTTAACAGACCTAACAGTTTTTCTTTCCAGAATTGGAATAGAGCACTGTTTTCTCAGCTGAGTATCAGATAAAGCAACTGATGTGCTCATCTTTAAACACTAGAATCACCATCAGTTGACTGTGAAGAATATCTGGAAAATGAGACCAAATAACACAACAGCTGAATCACACCCCTCTTCTTACTGATGCTCTCACTCAAGAACATATATTTGTCAGGAAACTGTTTCATACATATTTTCACATTTCAGCATGGTCAGGGCTTTCTAAGCAAAGAGCTCTGGCACCTGGGCTAAGGGACTTAACCCAGTAACCCTAAAGATGGAGCCCTCCAGAGATAAAGGTTTTCTCTCTCCCCCAAGCCATGTTTACATTCCAGTGTTTGTGAAACACAGATCTTTGCTTCTTTTCCCCAAAGAGTTTGTTTACATTCCAGAGCAAAAGTCTCTCTCTCTCCATCCTGAGAAAGGAGAATGGGCAGGAATGCCAGCTATCCTGTATAAACTTCAAGTTTCCTAAGTGCAGAGTTCTCTTGTGGTACCAAATCCCACTTGTAAACACAGGGTATCTCTGGTTGTCACCACATCACTTTATGGAGAACTAGGGCCTAGGGAACCAACGTAAGTTACTTTTCAAGTAAAAAAGGGCTTGATTTCTGGTCCAGAGACTTCGGGTTTCTGTTGGGGGAAAGGGTGGTGACAGAGAAAGAGAGTGAGGATGTGTGCAGTGTGTCTGTAATTGTGGCAAGCCAACTTGTTAGCTTACTAGTAGAAAAACATCTCAGACTCTTCACAGTTTCAGACTCAACAATACTATAAGTAAGCTGCCTGTAAATTATGACTGACTCCACTATAGATATATTTTTTCACAGTCCAACCACTTTTACACATCGGATTCTTGGACTGAATAAGGTCAAATGAGATACAGTGAAAATCCAGTACTTAGATGACAGTGGAACTGGTAACTCACTATCTCAACATTTCATTTCAAATCCTCCCCTGAAAGGACAATGATTTCTCTGTTTAAGAGGGAGTATTACTGCAGAACACACAGAAAAGTAAGGTTAAGATTTTTATTTCTTTTGAGGAAAACTCAACTTTGTGGCCAGGGTGAGAATAAAATTAGCATGGTTTTTATTTCAAATGATTACACACGTAGTAACAGTACTTCTGTGTAAGATTTTTTTAAACTGAAAATTATGTACAAGTCAATTTTTCAAACTGCAAGTGCCTTAACAACATGGGGAGGGATAACCTTTTCATTAATTTATTTTTATTAATGATGAAAGCATAACTGATAGGAAGTACTCTGGTGAAGTCAGTATCCACTGCCTCAATCCTGACAACACTGTCCTTGGGTCATCGGGACAAGTATGACTTTCCACATTTTAAAGATGATTATTTGACTTTACCTAAGTGCTTCCCTAGAACTTTTGCCTTTCTCTAAAGCACTTTAAAATGTCACTTATGTCAGTTATGTCACTTAATTTCCATAGCACTTTGTGATACAGTTAGAATAGATACATTTATTTTTATTTTACAAATGAGGAAACTGACGACCAGAGACATTAAGAATTTACTTAAGATCACACTGGAAACTACTTAAGGTTACACTGCAGTATTATGTATCAAACTTTTAAACCTTCAACTACATTAAAGATGCGAGATATTCCAGAATCATCGTTTATTTCTTTTTGTTAAAATATTAGTTGGGTCAGTCTGTTCTGTTTTAGCAACACAAAAGAACACACAGAATGGCTCTAGTGTCAGACTGCCTCTATTCCAACACAGTCTGCAACACAGTTTCAGAACCTAAATAAGTTCTTAAGCTCTTTTCACCTAAATTTCTGTACCTGAAATTGTTGTGGAGCGTAATTGAGACAATGTGTAAACAGTATTTGATATAATGCCTGGCTCACACAAAATATTCAATAAATACTGGCTTGTATTTTTATTACAATTCTGGTTACTTCATTTTAAATGAAACTTCAGGCTTTTAAAATTTTTTGTATTATTACCCTCAATATTCCTACACTCAGGTCAAACTTTACTACTTTTTTCCGCATTTCCCAATATCAAGGCAGAAATGCATCGAATGACAGAAAGCCGCGACAGCTTTTTCAAGCCCCTTGCAGGCAGCTTGCGCATAGAAAGCTCAAGACACAGATATTAAATTCATATTTTTCCTATTTCTTATTTATACAAAAACCTGAACTCTACCATTCAGGTTAATTTAACTTAATGTTTTGTATGAAATTGGATAAAAAGAAACACATCAAGTGATAACTTCAGATAACCAGATGATAAAGAAAATATAAATCAAACATATCCTTTTACCACCCTACACACTAGATGGCGGTACAACACAAAGCACAACAGGAACAGTGCCGCCTCAAACTGATCAGACCCAATACACCGGTAATTTCTTTGCCTGCTACAAGAGACTTTTCCCCCCCTGCTTACTGAAAAATATTTTGTAAAATGTAAATTAATCTTTGTTTTTGGACTGCAGAACAATACAACAGGGAAAATAAGTGCAATAACAATAAATTTGCAGAATTTTAAACTACATGTGGCTTTACTCAAAACAAAAAGCCCCTTCTAGTAATTGTTTATCTTTTTTTAGAAATTTAAATTTCTCTAAACTAAATATACGACATTTATGAATCAAACCTGTAGAATTTGGCCAAAGTGCTATTCACAGGAAAATATCCAAACTTAAATGCACTTATTAAAAAATTAATACATAAAAAAATGAACTATTAGCAATACCTGTTGCATTCTATTTCTCTAAAGAAGAGATTAAGTAGTATATGTAGTGTAATATTAATATTTGACAAAGTTGGTTTATGACAAAGCTAGTTTTTGAGAGGCAAATCCTAGTAGGCAATACACATTATTCTCAACTCTTTTCTAGAAAAAAAAATAAGAAAAACTAAACTTTCAATTCAAGAAACAAAAGTTATACTTAGAAATTACTGATATGAAAAATAAAGAAAAAAAACTTTGGTTGATCAGTAAAACCACAAGCTGGTTCCTTGACAAGACCAAGACTTAATAATACCTTGTGTACAACTTATAATCCATGAATTTAAAAAGCTACATTAAATGAACAATTTTTAAGAAAATACAAATGATAAAAATTGATCTAAGGAGATACAAAAGAACCTAATGAGCAATAATCAAATCATAAGTTGAAATGGTAAGTAAAGATGATAAAGATTAAGTCCCCAATTGGGAACCAGTTTCAAAAGGTTTTAACAGGAAAATTCTATTAACCCTTCAAAGAACAGGTAATTCCGTTTACACAAAATATTCCAGTGCATTTATTTTAAAGGGGTGGAGAATGGGACAGGGGAGCAGAAATTCCCCAGTCTTAGGCTAGTGGGACAAGTATAGCACACAGGTTAACTTCACCAATAAACATAGATGCAGAGATTATAAAATCTTAGTAGAGTGTAAAAAAGGAATTTATTTTTAAATATATATATACCTCAGCATAACGTGTCCCAGGAATATAAAGATGTTTCAACAAGCTACTTCTATGACATGAGCAATTATCTGTACTAATTTTTACAGATACTAATAGCTTATTCAAGCTCTATGGAAGCAGACTAAAATAAGAACATGGCATGACACAACCTCTCCTCCCCTGTGCTGTTATATCTCTTTTCCTCTGCACCTTATCACAACCTGAATCAGAACTCATAGTTCATCTACAATTTCTTAGCTTGAAGGAACATTAGCTGTCACCTGGCATTCTAGTGTATCTAGTAACCGTACCTCCTTTTCAGTGTGAAGACAAGGAAAGCAAGACCAAGGCTCACTGCAGCAGCTGGCCATACCCATTCTACACCACGCCAGCACCTTTCTCCTCAGCATAGTATCTGTCCTATACCACACATTACAACTGAAGGAACCAAACTGAGACTTAAACAGGATGGTTACATCATTTGTTTTATAATAAATAAACACTCATAAGGAATATATATTCTTCTCATTTAAGAACAAATTTAAAATGATAAATAAAAACAAAATAGTAAAACAGCATTTTTAAAACCAATTGTATCTCTTCTTCAAATATAAACTCATTCATCCATTCATCTCATTCATCTATTATTCATTAAACAAATATTCATTGAGTAGTTTTTATGTGTCAACCACTGTTCTAGATGTTGAGGGGAAGAAAATAAATAATAAAATATTTAGCATGCCGAATGGTGTTAAGCGGTATGGAGGGAAATAAACGAGAGGGAGATGAGGAAAGCCGGTGACTAGAGTTGCAATCTTACGTAAGGAAGGTGCAGTCTGGGAAGACAGCACTGGAGCAAGTACTTTTAAAAGAGGAGGCAGCAAGGTGTGTGGCTCTCCTAAAGGAGCATTTTAAGTAGAGGAAACAAAAAGTACCAAGGCCCTGAGAAGGGGGTACACATACCGGCAGAAAACCAAGAGGCCACTGTGGCTGGATCACCCTGTCCGAGGGGAAGAGAAGAAAGATGAGGTCGGAAAAGTAAGGGTACATTCTGTGAATCCTTGTAGAAAAGTTTAAGAAATCTGACTTTTACTCTGAATAAGATGAACACTAACTGGAGAGTTTTTAAAAAGTGACATGATTGGACTTACATTTGAAAAGAATCATTCTTGCTGCTGTGCCAACTACAGAAGTCTATTGAAACAATCCTCCCAAAAGACAATGCTTTAGTGTAAGGTGATAGCAGAGAAGCAGGTAGGCATGGTTAGATCCTGGATTTACTTTAAAGATGGAGCCAAAAAATCTGCTGATGGACTGGATGTGAGGACTGACAGAAAGAGAGATGTCCAAGATGCTCCACGGTTCTTGGCTGGCCTCAGGAACTGAAAGGATAGAGTGGCTATTTACCAAGATGGGAAGTCAGCAGAAAGAGCAGGTCTGAAAGACTGTTCTGGGCATGCTGCAATGATTGTGGTGTTATTAGGCATCCAAGTGAAGATGCAGGGAAGTCAGCTGGATATACAAGACTGGAATTCAAAGGAGAGATCGTAAAAATGTCCTTTGTACATTATATATCATTATATGGTAATGACCGTACTGACCCAGTAAAAGTACTGACTTACATCTAAATTGTTTTTAAGCAACTGTGTCTTTCAGACTAAATAAAATTGATCATTGGAATTTCTAACATACAGGATTAAAAATAACTATTTCATTCCAGAACTAAAAGCCCAAAAGTTAAAGATTATTTTGTCTGGATGTTTATAATGTAGAAGACGTTAACATCTCTGTCGTACTAGGATATGATGGCCAATGGCAATTACAAACTTTCAGATCTGAAGAGAAGGAAGAGCTGTAAACACAAAGACAATAAATCTGTAAATCGAAGAGAAATTTCTAAGATTAGAGTAAAAAAGAGAAGGTATGTCACTGCAGAATGTCCCAGAATTGGTACATATGAAAAGCAACAACCAAGTTGGCCGAGTGACAGTATGAACAACCTACCAATTTATACTAGAGCTGCCCAGTGTACAACTGATGCTCTATTATTGATACATTTTACTAAGTTGTCTTACTTGTTTTCTCTTCAGAACATATTCCAACCTTATATTGAAAATAAAGGATTCATTTTCCATAAACATGTTTAGAATCAAATGTGCTAATATTTACCTGTGTAAAAAGCAAGATGTTTATAAAATGATAAAGAATAAGAACTGAGACATATGAGCTTTAATTGCTTGTAGCAGATAGAACGCAGGATTGTTTAGAGGTTAATATTATTGTTTTTGTTTTTCTTTAAATGGCATTCATCGGTCCATCAAAATGTAAAACCTTATACTAGCCAAAGAGAGAACAGCAACCCAAGAAAAAAACATAAGCATGTAAGTCAAGTCAGGATGCTATTACAGTTCTTTTGCTACACAACTTAGTTAATGAAAACTAATGTTTTCCTCCTGATGGTATCTGACATGGGCTGAATTCATCCAGAAGCAGAAGGCAAGCAAAACTGGTAGACGTGGTATGTAGAGGCCAGTCTCCAAAGACACAGAACAGAGGCAGGACAAAACTTGGCAGGAAAGGTGCACCAAATAGAGCACAGTCAACAGAGAAAGATGACTCTGGTGTGGACCAGCAAGGTGCAGCTGGGCTGGTTTCCTTTGAACCACCCCTGTCTTCCATACTCCAAAGGCCTCGTGGTCAATCGATACAATCCTCAAACATCTCACTCATACACCTCATATATGCAGGGTCACACACTGACTTAGTATCATATCTTTTTTCCCTCTTCTGCCTGAGTAATGGAATTTTACAGGGTTGAAGTAAGTGCAATCGAGAAAGTGAAACATGGTATGACCCTCTAAAATGAAGATTACAGGTCTGTTCATTGGTAGAAAGTCTCCCTAATGTGTTCTCCGCATAAAAATGAGACACAGTCCTCCAATTAAGAGGACTGGACTCTAATAACAGGCATTTAACAAAATCTCAAGAGAGCCAAACGCAGCTGAGTAACAACTGTCTATTCCCTACCCACATCCTCAATGCAGCCATTATAAACTCTTTAAATATAAAATAATAAAAGTTTAGAACTATGATACTATTTAGCACAACCTCATTCACCTCATAAAGGAAATAAAACCAAAGAGGCTAAGCTTCTTGCCCAAGGTCATAAACTTCCTAAGAAGCAAAAAGAAAATTAGAATCTATGTTTGTGAACTAAGGCCAGTGCTTTTTCTATTTCATTATACAATGCTTACCAATAATAGCTTTGTTTTTATTTTAAATCAGATGCTTCAGAGATTTCCTAACCTTTCATATAATGTTAACATTTAAATATTCTTTGGTCTGGTTTTAGATCTCTAGCGTCCTATTTCTTTTCACTTTGCTAAAACTCCTTACAAGGTTTACCGCCTCCAAAAGGGCTCATTCAATCTTGTAAAGATTTTTAAAAAAAAGCAAAATAAATTAAGTAGAAAATAGTTTAGCTACATTGCAAGCTGAGTAAACTAAATCACTCAAACAGATATATCAAATGCTTAACAGTCACAAAATGAAAAATGTACTCATTACTGTTTTCTTAATCAGCTCTTCCTGACCTAAGAAATTTATCATGATAACTGCAATTGCAAAGACATACACACTAATGGAACAAAATATCCTTTGTTTGATGTCACAGCATTATAAATCTCTAGTGCTATTTTAAACTGTCAATTTATTTGAAATAGAAATGTCCTTCACTTTCATAAATCCTATAGATCAAATTCATGTCACTTGTTTATGAAATAAAATTACAAAAAGTAGCACACTGTGACACAAATCAATCATGTCTCATGAGTTTTATTCTGGACAGACGGTGGTCAGAGCAAGGACAGGAAGTGGACTACCTCTCCATGTTGTGTGTAGAAATCAAGACTTTTTTTTCTATTAGCCTATTTTGAAAAGACAATGTAAAGAGCGGCTTCTGTTCCCCTGGGAAAATATAATTTTTTAAATAACCACAATCTGGCTATTTTTTATGTTTTTAGTAGTTTTTTCACATTAATACATATATAATGTACAAAGGACATTAAGCTGCCAATGATATAAGAGCAAAGTATGTAGCTTGATGTCAAGTTAGATTCAATAATTTGTATGTAAATGGAAAGGCAGAAACAGTAAAAACATTTCTGAAAAAGAAGAATAAAGTGAGAACACTTTAATCTACCAAGTATCAAAGTTCACAATTAATTAAGACAAGGTTACATAAGGTCAGAATAGAAAGTCACTACACAAAGCCATGGACATATGGACATGATATAGGAAAACAGAGGGGGACAGGACTGACTTTCCTTAACTGATACATGTTAGCGTGATGGTTACTTTTATATGTCAATGTGACATCAAGTATTTGTCAATAGAAGAGAAGAAAGATTTTACCTCAACCAATAAGACATCAATTTAAAAAAAAGTACTTCAAAGTGTCATCTATTAGATACAGATATATAGATAAGCATATAGATATAAAGGCAGATGTGTAAATCTTAATTCAGGATATAAGAAATATTTCAATATACCTGTATGCTGCCGAACTCAACATTCTCATAATGGAAATGCGCACATTCAGCCATCTTCGGAAAGTGACCTTTAGTGAAGGGTAACCTGAAACACATGAAATAAATAAGAAATAAGATAGTGAAATAGTAAAAATTACTAAGTTTAAGGGGAAAATACAATGGATTTAAGAGCTCATGCAAGCAAAAATATTTAGTAAGCACATGCACATGAGCCACACATATCCACACAAATCCTCTTAAAAATACACTGAATCAGATGAGTATTATATTTAGTGTACAGATCAAAACCAAAAATTAAAAAAGCATCACCGTATCTCCTAATGTTGACCCAAATCCATGTCCATAGAAAAACTGTTATTTTCAGCAAATGTTATGGAAGCTGTGAACAGCCAGCTTCTAACCAGAGCAGCATTCCCAACACAAGGCGCGAAACCAGGTTTTACCTGTGAATGTTGTCGCAGCCCATGAGTCCTGGAGTGGCGGACCTGGACGCAGAATGAACATGTTTATCCTTGTCTTCCCTCTGCTTACACACGAAGCATGGCTATCTAACTCTACCAAGTGAAAAGATGGCTTTCCTGTTTAAAACTGATTAGCTTCAGGTACAGGATGAATAGCCCTTACTCGAAATGACACAGAGACCAGAAGAGTTTTGGATTTCAGATTTTGGAATATTTGCTTATATCTATATCTGCTTATATCTTGGGGCTGGGACCCAAGTCTATACAAAAAATTCATTTATATTTCATAGACATTTTATACACAGCCTGAAGGTAATGTTATACAACATTTTAAATAATTTTGTGCACGAAACAAAATTTTAACTGCGAACACTCACATAAGGTCAGGTGTGAAATTTTCCATTTGTGCTACCATGTTGGCACTCAAAAAGTTTCACATTTTGGAGCACTCTGGATTTCATAGCTTCAGATTAGGGATGCTCAACCTGTATTTCACTTAATAGTCAACTCTTGGCATCTACTTCAAGCTCCTCAAAGGCAAACCGGAAATCTAATAATCTCATAACTCAGACAATAAAGCTGATATTTCTGAATGAATGAGAGCATGCACTAAGGGTACCAAGAATGACATGGTTAGATTGTTTCTATCAAACAACTGTAACATAACAGAAGATAACATAAGTTGCTTCAAGAACAAAAATAAAGTATATTTTAGATGAATGGATAATCTGTAGGCCTATTCCACTGCTGAGTCATAATTTAAGGATTAACAATTGCACAGTACAGCATATTTTTGTAAAAAGTCTAAATAAAAGTTTTAAGAGAACTAAAGAACTGATTTCCCTTCATAGGAATTCATTTAGAACCCACTGTAAAGCTATACTCACTTTTTCACATGCTTAACCTTCATACTGGCTGTACTGCCACACGTCTTAAGAGTAAGATCTCCAGGAATCTCGGGAACATCTGCGCCTCTTGCCTTAAAAAATAAAGACAAAATATTTATGACTATTCCTTTAGTATTACACTTTTTTAAAAAGCAGGTTATGATTTATGTTAATAGTTCTGCTGACTTTTTACCTACAAAATATATCGTGGTTAAATAATCTTAAAATTATGACTTACTTGAGTTTTAATTATTAAGAATATAAATTATTCACCTGATTTAAATATTCAGCTTTACTGTATAAGGGAAATTTTTCTGTGAGAATAAGAATTTTCATGCTTTTGTAATCAGATTTCAAAACCAGCTATTATATATCTCAAAATGAATTAAAATTTCCCCTGGAAGTTGTTGGAATAAAATAACCTTGGTTAAAATAATAAACATTAAAATGTAATATAAACATAGATATTAAGAGATTAAAACATGTATTTCTCACACCAAAATCTGAACATGACATGTATATAATACTTCCAAATTACTCCTTAGTCTGTCATAGTTTTCACAGTGGTGAATTCTTAACTTCAGTGATACAATCAGGTATATCTTTTTTTAAAAAACAAAATGAAAAATCAAAAAGTTCTTAACACTCTGGACAAAATAAAAGTCAAGTCCAAATATCCATCTTAAAAATAAATTTTGTGCTATAATACCTATGATTTATAATTTTAAAAAACTTAAGCTGAATTATGATAGCCCATGCCACATGACTCAACAGGCGAGAATAATGTGGGATAAGCAGTTAAAGTAAGTTGGGAGGAGAATCACAACCTTAACTTCTGTAATGCTTTCTTGTGAGGAAAAAAAAAAAAAAAGCCAGACAGTTTAGATACGTTTGTTTGTTTGTTTGTTTTGTAAATAGGACTTTTCAAAGGTATGAGGTAACAATGTATGAATTTATGAGAATGAAACCTTGTTACATCATCACAGCGTGCTGGGTTCTTTCTTTCTTTTTGAGGGTTTTTTGTTTTTTAGCAAATTTAACTATTTATAAGGGTTGATATTTCATCATCAAGCCTTCTTAGATGTATTTTTATTCCTTCTTATAGGTCTCCCAAAGAAAACAGAGTATTATTATATTCTTTAGTAATGAAACAGAACTCATTCCATCTTGCACAGCTATCATATGGATTCAATGAAACTTTTTATAAATATAACATCTTGTCTTATCTTTCCTCTATCTTGAAACAAAGTTACTTCATAATCCTAGGTATTATTTCATCAGTACTCATCATCCAAGTATACCCTATCACACTAGAAAAAAAAATTTAAGACTAAAATAAAAAGTATATTTTAAAAAAGGGGAAATGAGATAATATCCTAGAAAAAGAGTTGACAAACTTTTTCTTAAACAGCCAGCCGGTAAATACTTTAGGTTTGTGGGCCACTTTATCTTTGCCACTATTCAATTCTGCTATTGTAGTGTAAAAGTAGCCACTTGTAAATGACCAAACACAGCCACGTTCCAAAAAAACTTGATTTGCAAAAACAGGCACCCAACAAAGTAAACTTCGCAAAGCCCTGTCCTACAAAGTTGGTGCTGTGGTGAAATAAATTATCATCCAGTTTTTATACTGTGTTGCCCAAATTGCCTCATCTTTCAAGAAGGTATTTAAAAAGCTTGGAGACACCATCTTTCTAGTCCATTTCACTTTCATTTAACATATTCACTGATTCAATAGTCTTCGTTTTCTTTCACTTATAGAAAATAGAAAAACACTGACAAAGAAAGATATCTTATAATGAATAGATACACGAAAAGGTGGGTACAAAGAGACAACAGCACTCTAGACTAATAAAGATGGCAAAACAATCACGTACATGATACATCAGACTAATTATAATATCCTAGATGAATACAGTATTGAGTATTAAGAACAGAGTGAACAAGATATTTCTAAGGACAAAAAAGGAAATACAGTATTCTCCAATTGGTCATTCAACTGAAAGTACTTTTTCATGCAATATTCTGCGACAACCTGGATCATCTGGTTTTGCCATTTAAAAAAAAAAGTGGAAGTGTGACAATACTCTTTCATCTTTTATGATGTTTGTGCACCAAAATTTACTTGACATAATAGGTTTGCCAAGCTTAAATTCTTAACATTTCCGATAAGGTGGCTTTTCACTATTCTGCATTGTTCATAAATTGACTTAAAAATATAAAAGAATAAACAAGAATCCACTAGACTGAGTTAATAAATGGAGATGATGTAACTGGTAAACTGGAAATTGAAACGTTAGCTTTCTTTTGAAAACAAGCTCTATGTGCTAGCTAGGGAGGCCACTGTTTCTAAATACATCTAAACAGAAAACAAGAAAATCTGCCCAGCCTATAATCCGCACGAGGGAGGAACATCATGTACCACACACCTCTGCAACCACAACTGACTGGGCTGTAGATGGAAACATGACCCAAAGGTAAATCCACAGGTTATGCAAAAGGGTCTGACAGGAAAATCTCTGCCTAAAAAGACAAAATGATAATAATTAGGCCAGTGAACCAAACAAGGGTCCAAAAAGCTTCAGAGGATTCATGAAAATATGTCTGAATCATAGTTCAACTAGCCTGTGACCATGTATGTTCTGTCCAGCAATATTTACCCACAGCACAGAAAAGTTCCAGGAAAATCTTAGGCTCTCAGTATATTTTTGTGAATGAACAAATACAATACACTTGAACATAACAAGGTTTTATCATTTACTCTTTTAAGATGAAGCCAGTAGAACTGAAAGGAAAATACTGTACTATTATTCAATCACCTGATGAACTAAAATTTTCATCTACATATTTTAAAAATAAAATAAATTATCTTAAATTTCTATTGAGAGCACATACTTGAGTTATTTATTCTGTTGCTCCAAACCAAAGATTAAGGAAGTTCTTTTTCGGAAAATAGTTCATTAACTGATATTCATTCATAAAAATAATTTTTCCTATTTTTTCATGTTATAATTATCACTTAATTATGCTTCCAAAATAGAATTTATAATATCATCAACACAGTAACAGCACCATTCATCAACAGAACATTCAAAAGACCTCAAAAGACAACTGAACTTATGTTCAGAAAAGCACACACCATTTACATTTAAAAGCTCTATGTGTCTGCCTCTAGCAATTAACTGGCATCCTAGAAAATTAGACCAAAAGATTAAGGAAATTAATGGATTCAATAACAATTTTTAACTCCTCACTCTTCCCTACTTGTTTACACTATATAATTCAACATGTTCATTATCCCTGCCTATACAACCTTATCCTCAAAATCCAATTCAAATCCACCTAGTCCATTTAATCCTATACTGATAATTTTGTCAAATGTTGATACTTTCCTTCATTAATCTTTCAAAGGATTTATCCTGTATATAGTATATTGGAGCATTTATCCTGTATACAGTATATTTCATTATATTTTTATTCATCTTTTAATGCAAACTGCCATGTAGTGTTCTCTAATAAAAGACTTTTCCATTCATCAAGAGGGTAAATTTCTTGAGCATGAAGCCAATGGAATAACATGCGTACATATTTTACTAACATTTGACATCCACAATCCCCATTACAACACTAAGATTTAGCATCCTTCAAGGAAAACAGTCAAAGAAACTGAGCATTGTTAACTACCCTAGAAAAGCACATAATGATTTTATCTCTGATTTTTAATTCCCCTAGATGACATTATTATCTATGAAAGTTTACAGTTAACAAAGAGTCATTTTAATAGCTCTAATTTTATGATTAAAAATATTTTACCCTTACTGTTTGAAGCACACTGCTAAATGATCTTCCAGAGGGCCTGATCTAATTCACACTGCTACCAAGCATGCGTAAGAGTGCCTACTTTCTGACCACCTCACAAACATCAAATACTATTGAATCTTTTTACTTTTTTCATTCTGATAGGTACTTCTTTACCTTTGTTTTAAAATTAACAAGATAAAAGAACTGAACATAATTTCACATTTTGGTGGGTATGTAGTTATTATTGTGTGTAACACTGTTTTCATCTCATATTCTCTATCTTCAATTTTTTTAATTAAGTTAAAGCTAGTCATATTTGTATGACATAATATGCCAAGATATTTAACAGCTTTCCATTAAAATTATAAACCTCGAAGTTGGAGGCCTTACTTAGACCTTCTAATTTCAAGACTTATTAAAAAGCAATACTCAGTAAGACAAAGTGCCACTAGAGTTAAGGAAAAACAAATGAATAAAATATAATGCAGTTCAAAAAAGACCCACACGTATACAATAAAAGTTTATTTATGACAAAGGAGCCAATGCAATTCAAAAGAACAGCACTGTCAATAAATGGGAACAGCACAGTTTTTAAAAGTATGCAAAAATTAAGAATAAAACTTCAATCTTCTCTTAATATACAAAAATTAATTCAGGATGGAAATTCATTCAATATGAAAAATAATAAATCTTCTAAAAATATACACAGAATAATAAATCTGAGCTAAGTAACAAGAAGCAAAAAAAAAAAAAACTACTCCTAAGAGAAAAAAATTAATACATTCAATGGCTTATACAAACAAGGAACTTATACAAACAAACAAGGAACTTACACTCAAGGAACTTATACTCAACATATATAAAGAACTCCTTGTAACAAAATAACTAATAATCCAAACAAGGAACTTATACTCAACAAGGAACTTATACTCAACATATATAAAGAACTCCTTGTAACAAAATAACTAATAATCCAATTTTTAAACTGGCAAAAAAAAAAAAACTCAACAGGTATTTCACAAAACAGAATACTTATAGTCAATAATCAAGCTACTCAGTGTCATTATTCATCAAGAAAATGTAAAATAAAACCACAATGAAGTAACAGTGTACACCTGCCAAAAAGCCCAAATTAAAAGTAAAATAGAATACCAGTGTTGGCAAAGATGCATTGCTGGTTAGAGTATACAACAGCATAACCATTTGGGAAATTGTTTGATAATTAATTGGTAATTCCTACTAACCATACTCCATGATCCTATGACTACACTCCCAAATGTGTATCCCCCTAAATTATTTCATATGTACAACAAAAACTTGCACATAAATATTAACAGAAGCTTATTCATAACCACTAAAAATAGAAACATTACGAATACACAGAGTAGAATCAGTGAGTAAATTATGGCATATATATATATGCAATGGAATTCTGTGATTGAAAATAATTATTAATATATTAAACAACACGAATAAATCTAACAGTTGTTAACAGCACATGAAAGAAGACAGAAGAAAAAAAATCTTGCTGTATTATTACCTTTATATGAAGTTCAAGAAGAGGTAAAATTATTCATAGAAATAAGAACAGTGTTACATTTGGCTGGTGAGAAATATGAACAAACCTTACTAAGAAATGCTTTATATCTCGGTGTGGGTGGTGGCTTCACAGAAGTACACAGGACATCAGATGGACAAAACATTAGTGCATTTTACTCACTTGTGTGCGTTAAAATTAACAGTAAAAAGGTCAAGGGGAATTTTTATAGAACTTGAGCTGGTTCCACATTCGCCTGGAATAGATATGATAACTATGGAAACAATGAGAAATGAGGGAATAATACTATTCCATAGAACTGAAAAAGAATGATGTCTTTCAAACTCATTTTATAATACCAGTTAACCCCAGATATGAAAACCACCCAAAGAAAACAGGAAAAGCAGCCTTGGAGAGCCAGAGAATGTGGGCAAAGTCTCCAATAAAAAAAACCATCCAAAACCATTTTTAAGCAACCAGATCTCGTAAGAACTCACTCACTATGATGAAAACAGCAAGGGGGAAATCCTTCCCCATGATCCAATCACCTCCCACCAGGCCGCTCCTCCAACGTTGGGAATTACAATTTGACATGAGATTTGGGTGGGCCCACAAATCCAAACCATATCACCAGCTGAGTGGTGGTATGGGTACTGAAGAGGCTCAGTGAAAACCCATTTTTGAGTAGAGAAACAATAAAGCAAGACCCTACTGTATAAAGGCTGTGGGGATAACCCTTGGTATTATTTTCTCTTTTCTTCCATTACTTAGACCCGACAGCAGCCCAAATCAGGAAAAATGGTGCAAGGTAAGACTTTTTTGTTTTTAATTTTTATTTTTATTTTAAGTTCTGGGGTACATGTGCAGCATGTGCAGGTTTGTTACAGAGGTAAACATTTGCCATGTGGTTTGCTGCACCTATCAACCCATCACCTTGGTGTTAAGCCTACCATGCATTAGCTATTTTTGCTAATGCTCACTGCAAGAGTTTTAAAACTCTTAAGAGAACTTTATCTTTCCCACCAAAGAAAACAGGAAAAGCAGTCTTGGAGAGCCAGAGAATGTGGGCAAAGTCCCCAATAAAAAAACAGTAGGCTGGGCACAATAGCTCATGCCTGTAATCCCAAGACTTTGGGAGGCCAAGGCAAGAGGATTGCTTGAATCCAGGAGTTTTGAGGCCAGCCTGGGCAACAGAGGGAGACCCCATCTCTATAGAAAAATGTAAATGTTAGCCAGGCATGGTGGCATGTGCCTGTAGTCACAGCCACTCAGTGCGCTGAGGTGGGAGGATTGTTTGAGCCTAAGGTTAAGGCTGCAGAAAGCCATGAGCAATGCCACTGCACTCCAGCCTGAGCAACAGAGCAAGATCCAGGCCAAAAAAAAAAAAAAAAGTCAAGGTAAGACCATAGTGATCCCCATGAAACTGAACTGATGTTGAAACCACCACCTATAAAAATCTAGATGAAACTTCAATCTGAACTCAGCCAGGCTGATGTCTAATAAAGCACAAATAAGAGGATTTCAATAAGGAGTCAGTCCTCACAGCATAATATTCAGAATGTCCGTGATCTAATTAAAAAATACTAGCTATATCAAAAATCAGACAAATATGAGCTCTTTCCAAAGGAAAATACAACCTAGAAATGTCAAATCTGACATGAAACAGATTGGACTAATCAGACAAATACTTTAAAACAGGTATTATAAACACACTGCATTAGATTTTGGAACCAATGGCAAGACTGAAATACTCTTACAAAAAATAAAAATAAAAACTATTAAAAAAAACCCAAATATAATTTTTAGAACACAGAAATGTAGCATCTCAAAAAATACTGGCTTAGCATAATAAAATACCCTGAGACTGGGTAATTTACAAAGAAAAGGGGTTTAGTTGGTTCATGGTTCCACAGGCTGTTTAGGAAGCATGACTGGCGAGGCCTCAGGAAACTTACAATCACAGTGGGAGGCAAAGAGGAAGGAGGCACGTCTTACACGTTTAGAGCCAGGGGAAGAGTGAGCAGGAGAAAGAGTGACAGAGAAAAGATTCAGTGAACCTGACAACGGACAAAAAATTATGCAATCTGAAGATAGCTAATTTTTTTAAAAGACTGACAAAATATGAACAGACCTATAGATAGCTAAGGGATAATATCAAAAGATCTAATACTCATGTCTTTGAAGTCTCTGAAGGTGAGAAAAAACACACTAGTACAGGGAAAAAATGAAATTTCTGAAAACATTACAAATTTATTGAAAGATATATATTTACAGATTCAAGATCACAGAAAACAAAACAAGTAACATCAAAGAAAACTACAAATCAAAACATCATAATCAAGCTGTTGAAAACCAAATATAAAGGAAGTATTCTGACAGCATCCAGAAACAAAAAAAAATACATTATATATTGGCATAGAGTAATAAGGATTTAAATGACTGTGGATTTCTCATCAGAAACCAGGAGACAGTGGAGCAATGTCTATGCAATTCGGAAAGAACTCTCAACCCAGAAATCTGCGTCAAGTGACAATATCCTTCAGAAATGATGTAGAAATAAGAACATACTAAGATAAGAGAAAACTAAGAGAATTTGTCACCAGTAGATAGGCTCTAAAAGAAATGCTAAAAGCAGCTCTTCACGTAGAAGGAAAATAACTCAGGTTAACTGAAATTTGGCCCTTCTGGCAAGAAGAAGAACAGAAATGGTGAATAATTAGGTAAATATAACAGATTATTAATCTCCACTTAAATGCTTTAAAACATACGTGCCAGTTGAAAGCACAAATTATAAAACTGTCTGATGAAAGTTTATGTGATCTATATAAAATCTGTAACATAAGGATGGTAGATAAGGGAACCTAGATGGTGGTAGGATTTCTACATTCTACTTGAAGTATAACATAATAATTTTAAGTATAATATGAAAAGTTAGTAAACTGGAACCAAGAGTATGTAAAAAAGATAAAACACTGATCAAGCAGAACATCCCAAGACTGTAGGGGAAAAAATAATCATATAGTCATCTCTGTGGCAGTACAAACACCTGAAAAAATTCCAAACCCTATTCATTAAAAACAAAAAAAAATCAGCACACCAAAAAATAAAGAGAACGTCCTTAATGTGAGTTCTAAGAAAAGTATCCAGAAAGAAACTAAAGGTCTATAGTACTTAATGATGAAATATTTAAAGTTTCAAATTTGATATCAAGAACAAGAGAAGGATGTATGTACCACATCTATTCATCATTATTCTGGAGTGCCTCACCAGCACAATCAGGAAAGTAAAAGAAATAAAAGATAGTGCACATGTGAAATCTGAAAGAATTCACAAACTCAGAATTAATCAAAGAATGTGTCAAGTCTCTAGGCATAAAGTAAATATACAAAAATTAACTAGATTTGAAACATATTAGCAATAAACATGTGGAATATAAAATTTTAAAGCCAATTGTAAAATTCCAACTATAATAGCATTGAAGAAAATATCAAATACCTAGGAACATATCTAATAAAAAATGTGAAAGACCTTGCTATGTTCTGAACATCTGTGTTCCATCAAAATGTGTATATTAAAACCTAACCCCCAAGGTGATGGTATTAAGAGGTCAGGCCTTTGGGAGGTGATTATGTCATGATGGCTCTGCCCTCATGAATGGAATTAGTGCCCTTATAAAAGAGGCATGAGTTGTGGGAGCCTGTTTTGTGTTCCACCATGTGAGAACATATAAAAGGTGCCACTTCTAAGAAAGAAACCCTCACCAGACACTGAATCTGCTGGACTGATCTTGGACTTCCCAGTCTCCAAAACTATGAGCAGTAAATTTCTATTGTCTATAAATGACCAAGTCTAAGGTATTTTGTTATAGCAGCCAGAACAGATTAAGACAGAATTCTACATTAAAAACTACAAACATTGTTCAAAAATTAAAGGCAATCTAAATAGATATATTATACATGCACATGTGCCTCATTTGCATAGATTAGAAGATACAATAATGTCAAGGTGTCAATTCTTCCCCAATATTATCTGTAGACTTATCTGTAGAAATTGGGAAACTAATTCTAAAAATGTATATAGAAATGCAAAAGACACAGAAGTACCAAGATAAGACGGGCAAAGCTGGAAGACACTACCTATCAGATATCAAGTTTTACTGTAAAAGTATAATAACTAAGACAGTGTGGTATTTGGTCTAAGTCTAGAAAAATGGACCAAAAGATCACAACAGAGAATTCAGACAGCAGCCAACGACATGGTTATGTGACTCATGACAAAGGCACCACTGCAATTAAGTCAGAAAAAAGATGGCCATTTCAATAACTGTACTAAGTCAATCTGATTTCTACATGAATAAAAATGAATGTTGGCCGGGCATGGTGGCTCATGCCTGTAATCCCAGCACTCTGGGAGGCCGAGGTGGGCGGATCACAAGATCAGGAGATCGAGACCATCCTGGCTAACACGGTGAAACCCCGTCTCTACTAAAAATACAAAAAATTAGCCAGGCATGGTGACGGGCGCCTGTAGTCCCAGCTACTTGGGAGGCTGAGGCAGGAGAATGGCGAGAACCCAGGAGGCGGAGCTTGCAGTGAGCCAAGATCGCGCCACTGTACTCCAGCCTGGGACAGAGCGCGACTCCATCTCAAAAATAATAATAATAATAATAATAATAAAAGAATCTTGACCCAAACCTCACATCATGCACAAAAAATCAATTTTAAATAGTTCACAGACCCAAACATAAAAAGTAAACATGTTCTTCTACAAAGTACCTTCATGACATTGGGATAGGTAAAGATTTCCTAAAAGGATGCACACAGAAAAAACAATTATTCTGACACCCTACAAAATTTAATAAAGTGGACTTCACTAAAGCTAAGCATTTCTGATTACCAAATGATAAAATTAAGCATTCAAAGAGTCAGAGTCTAAAAGAAGAAATTGGAAGATATGTCTCAGATAAATGACTAGTGCCCATAATAGATAAAGAATTACTAAACATTAACTTAAAAAAAGACAACCTAACAGAAGAAAAGGGCAAAACTTGAATGAGCACATTAGAAAAGAGGATATCTCAGGGTCAATAAGAATATGAAATGGCGCCAAACATAAATAATCATCATAGAAATAAAGCCCACAATAAGATTCTACTACACACATAACAGAACCCAAGCACAAAAACTACATATTGCAGGATTTCACGTATAAAAACAATGGTTACCTTTGGTGGGAAAGATAATGACTGAGAGCTACTCAAGGGAGATTTCTGAATTTCAGGAAAAGTTCCATGTTTAAATCTGGGTGTTGGTCACATAAGTAGAAAACATAAGCAAAAAGTCATAAAGCTATAAGATAAGATCGTGACTTCTCTGTATGTAAGATATACCTAAATAACAAAGTAAATAAAATTAAATAGGAAAAAGAGACAATAGCAAGAAAGTAGAAAATTACAGGCTAATCTTATTAAACACAAATGCAAAAAAATAAGCTAAATAGAATAATAAATCAAATATATCATTGTGTTAAAAACATACATCATAAGTGAATTAAGTTTGTTTCAAGAATGCAAGGATGGTTTAATAGAACATCTATTATTATCATTAAGTCTTTAATTACAATTAAAATGAGGAAAAAAATTAGATTATTGCAATAGATAATAGAAAATTGTCTGATAAAACTCAACACCCATTCACAATAAGAACTACCTAGCAGGACTTCTGGTTCACAGTAGTAGATTGAAAACATATTTACCTCTGCTCTCTCTTACATCTTACCAAACTAACACTGATTTTTTAAAACCATTTTCTTCTTATACTAACGAAAGTATAAAATGCCATATGCATCCATAGGTATAAGGTTATTCTCTGCATGACTATTTCTAGTAACTAAAGGGTGAAAAAAACCTAGATGTCCATTGAAAGAAAACAGTTGAATACACTATACTGCATCCACACAATGGAATGAGGAATATTTCAATTTATTGCTATGAAGTAGTCATCAGCACATATGAACTGAAAAAAAAGTGGGGTACAAAAACAGGTTACCTTTAACTAAAAGATGGTAAACATAAAAAATATACATATGTGTGCTTTCTTACACTTAAAACAATGGGAAGATAATCTAAAAACTAATTTAGATGCTTACCTAGGAGGCAACAAAGAGATAGGGATGGAAGATTTTTGTGAATGTCTCAGTTTTGTAGTTCAGATTTTGGGGTCTTGTGTTTTAAGTATTTGTAAAATTAAATTAAATTAAATTAAATTAAAATGGGATGAAAGGGCAATCCCTAAGATCAAAAAACAAATAAAACAAATGAACTTAATTATAAGTTGGTGCCTTAAGCACACAGAGAGGAATTACCTCAAATGACAGTGAAGAAAAGTACTAATAATATATTCCTAGTGGGGTATGTCGTAAAGATGAAAGGAAACAAAATATTTGGGAATACTGACATTATTATTCTGAAACTATTAAAAGTAGAAGATTAAAGCAAACAAATAGTTATTAATGTCACTAAAAACTTAAGGTTTTAAGTATAAGAGATACAAATATGAAAATGAAGAAATTAAGTAGAAATCCATATTCATTTCTTTATTGAGGGTGTGTGTCTGTGTGTTTAAATAAGGCAGCTAGAACGACAGTGGACAGTCACATGCAGATGATGTATTAAATCTTGATTATGGCATGGCATATAGTATTTTGTGATACACTTGTGCGTAAGATTATAAAATGAGAATTCAATATTAACACAGTTAAATAAATTTGAAGCTGATTAAATACTAAAGAATGTTCAGTGTCAATTACTGTACGTTAACATGCAGCAGGGCAGCCGGGCGCGGTGGCTCAAGCCTGTAATCCCAGCACTTTGGGAGGCCGAGACGGGCAGATCACGAGGTCAGGAGATCGAGACCATCCTGGCTAACATGGTGAAACCCCGTCTCTACTAAAAATACAAAAAACTAGCCGGGCGACGTGGCGGGCGCCTGTAGTCCCAGCTACCTGGGAGGCTGAGGCAGGAGAATGGCGTGAACCCGGGAGGCGGAGCTTGCAGTGAGCTGAGATCCGGCCACTGCACTCCAGCCTGGGCGGCAGAGCGAGACTCCGTCTCAAAAAAAAAAAAAAAAAAAAAAAAAAAAAAAAAATGCAGCAGGAAACAGGCAGAATATCACAGGGCTTTTTTATTCTTTTCTCAACATTTTAATAAAAGCACATTAAAATATATGACATACATTTATCAAATTTATAGATAAAAGAAAACTGAAATGGACATTCACAAACTCTGAGTGACAGAAATCAAAGAGATTTTTAAAAGCTGCCAAGACAAACCAAATGAATGTGAACTGTAGCGAGAATAAAAATTGAAGCCCTGAATTTAAATTCAAAATTCAATTATATAAATATGGGGATGGGGAGCAAACTGTTTGACAAGAATTCATGTAACAAGATCTGAGGTCTATAGTTTACCACAAGCTTAATATAAGCCAAAAGTATACCCTTACTGGTTAAAAAAAAAAAAAAAAACCAATGCAGTCTTAAAGAGTAGAGCATCTCTAAGAGGGAAATATTTGTATCCCTATAATCTGAACCAGTTAAACCACATAGAGAACAGTTCATCCATTTCAGGAAAATACAATTTGATATGGAAAGCTTGCAAAACTAGGAATTGGCAACGTTTTATTCTGTCTACTTCACTGTGTCCTAATCCAAAAAAATATTCTACCATTCCTCCACTGTACAGATCTTTAAAGAATCTTTCAAATACCTTGTTATCTTGGTCCCATATCCAAACTGCTAACATTGACTGGGTAACTGTAAACTGACATAAAAGTAGTTTAACACACTGTGTTGTGATACAGGACCATAAAGGTGGCTACTTCTACATTCAGCCCCACCATAAGCCCACCCTCTCCATATTATTTATGTGTCTAACCCTTTCAAAATACTATAAACTCCATCCTGACAGGTATTAACAGAACACCAATGAGCATTACCAATTTTTAACTAAGAAAACAAAATAGGGTATGGAGAGATGTTCAACATAATCATGGAGTTGAAAGATATCTCATTTAGACATTCCACTGTAAAGAGGAAACTAAGACGAAGAAAGAAGAGATTTGCATAGTGTGTTAATCGCAGAATTTGAATTAAACTGGATTTTTTATCACAAAACCCACTATGTCTAAAACAGTGTAGAAAAAGTTCAAAAACAATGAAGTTTTACAAATAAAAAGTTAGAACAATGAGAAATACTTTCCTCCTATCAAAATTTTATATTTTAAAACTTTGTAAGACTGAAAATAATGGCACAAAAGTCACTAAACATTACTTATTAGAATATGAATCAATAAAACCCTTTTGGCAAGTAATATGGGAATCTCTATATTAATTAGTTCAGTAATTCCCTATAACATAATAGTAAAAAGAAAAAGCAAAACTCATCATAAAGATATTCATCTAAATGAAAAATATATAACAAAACTCAAAGTCTTATTAATTAAACAATAATAATATGTCCTAGTTCATGGAGTACTGTGTAGTCATTATATGTTTATCAACATTTTCATTTAACATCAACAACAGATTGTATATATGCTTCCCCTGCCCAATCGATTTTATGACATATTAGTGAAATTAAAATTACTAGAATATCTGTAATTTCCATTGACAAATGTCAATCGATATGGTTTGGCTGTGTCCCCACCCAAATCTCATCTTGAATTATAACTCCCACAATTCCCACATGTCGTGGGAGGGACCCAGTGGGAGGTAATTGAATCACAGGGGGCGGGTCTTTCTTGTGCTGTTCTCGTGATAATGAATAAGTCTCACGAGATCTGATGGTTTTATAAAGAGTTATCCCGCAAAAGCTCTCTGCCTGCTGCCATCCATGTTAAGACATGACTTGCTCCTTCTTGCCTTCTGCCATGATTCTGAGCCCCCCCAGCTATGTGGAACTGTAAGTCCATTAAACCTCTTTTTCTTCCCAGTCTCAAGTATATCTTTATCAGCAGCATGAAAACGAACTAATACATCAATGTTATCACATGTTAAACATATTATGAAGTATAAATAACAGAGAAAACATATAAGACTGTGGTAGGCAAAATTCTAAAGAGGGTCGCCCCTACCCCCCAAGATTCCCACCCCATGGTTATTCAATCAATCCAAGTACTGCTGAGAATAGAGGCTGCAAATGTAATTAAAACCCCAGGACAGTCGATCTTAAAATACAAAAATTGTTTGGATGGACCTAATCTAATCACATGAGCACTTCAAAAGTAGAGTTTTCTCCAGCTGGTAGCAGAAGTGAAAGTCAAAGATTTGAAGCACTAAGTACCACCCCTGGCTTTGAAGCCTGAGGGGGTCACATGAGAGGGAATTCATGCAGCCCCTAAAAGTTACGCCGCCACACTTCCCACAATGACAGCCAGCAAGGAAACAGGGACCTCAGACCTACAACCCTAAGGAACTGGATTCTGCCAACAGAATCTGCAGATGAGAACCCAGCCCAGTCAATACTTTGATTTCTGCTTTAGGAGACCCTGAGCAGAGAATCCAGTTCAGCCTGCCCAGACTTCTAATTTGCAGAACTGTGAGATAATAAATGGGTATTATTTTAAGCCCTTAAGCTTGTGATAACTTCTTATACATAGTCAACAAAAAACAAATACTAACAACATCTAAGACCTTAGGAATTTCTGAGTGATCTCAGATTTTATATGCTCCTTTATCTCTCATGCAAGTAAAACTCTTTCTTCCCAGGACTTGGGTTGTAAAGCCTCAGAAGCTTTTGCCTCCCAGCACTCCCAGGACCCCACTGAATGCAATGACTTCAGTACTATCCCAAACCACCTTCTTAAGGCTTCCTCAAAGGAGTAAGCTATGCACTTGAAAGCAAATCCTGGAGGAAGGAGCAAATTCTACAGGTGAGATAAGTAACTGGAGGGAGATATACAGATCGGACACAGTTCAATAACCAGCTCTCCTATCTCCCTGGCAATCTTGCATTTTAAGTGTGAAGTCTACAATCTGCTCCATATCCCATTCTGCAGCTCTCAAGACAACCACTCTTTCCCCCTAAAGGGAGGAAAATTTAATTCCTTTCCCTTTCCATGGCAATGTTTTTTAATTTCCCCTTCCAAGGTGTCTACCACTATGTCCACTAGCCAGTCTTTTACAGAGATATTTTCCTTCCAGTGAAACTGCCAATTCCTTTACCTATGACACCTCCCATAATATACAATAGGGAATACGCAGTTTTCCCTGCACTGCACCGCACAGCACCTTAATAATCAGGTAGAACACTTACGTTTAAATGGAAAGGCAAGGAAATATAAAATTGTATATTGTCCATAATTACTTTAAAAATCATATTCCCAGACATGATGGGAAAGGAGAATATATTACCAAAGCAATATTCTTTGAAACTAACCATTTGAAGACATTTGTATAAGAAAAATGTGCTTATACGGATGTTCTGTTAAAAACTCTCTGCACTGCCATAAACAAGGATGAGTTCACGTCCTTTGTAGCAACATGGATGAAGCTGGAAATCATCATTCTGAGCAAACTATCACAAGGACAGAAAACCAAACACCACATGTTCTCACTCATAGGTGGGAACTGAACAATGAGAACACTTGGACACAGGGCAGGAACATCACACAAGGGGGCCTGTCATTGGATGGGGGATGGGGGAGGGATAGTATTAGGAGATGTACCTAATGTAAATGATGAGTTAATGGGTGCAGCAAACCAACATGGCACATGTATACATATGTAACAAACCTGCATGTTGTGCACGTGTATCCTAGAACTTAAAGCATAATTTAAAAAAAGAAAAAAAAATGGTTAGGATGGTAAATGCTATATTATGCATATTTTATCACAATTAAAAATAAAAATAATACAAAATTTTTAAAAACCCTCTGCATTGTCAAAAGCCTATACCAAAATAATCTCACCACCATGGGAAATAGGATTACGGGAAAGCCTCTTTCTTTTTCTTTTCACTTTTCTATATGTTTTATTTTTGTAAGGGAAAGGGCAAAAGAGATAAAGAAAAAGGAAAGAGAGAAAGAGAAGGTAACAAGCTAGCTTCTTCTTCCTCTGCATATTACTTACAGCAACCATTTGCAAATGTAAAACAACCTGTCATAAATCAGTGAGATTAGATGATCTATATAACTACAATGTGCTAAGCTAGGTATTTATATTTATAGTCAGTTAGGAAAGAACAAGAATAAAAATGCTTCTATGAAGAAATTTGCCCATGTTATAGCAGTAAAAAAGAGTTTTTTGTTAATCACTGAGCCAAATTATGAGTTATCTGATATAAGCTATCTGAGTGGTAGTGGAGACCCCTCTCAAAGCAGAAAAAGAGGAAGAAATGAGGGCTCTTCCCCTCTTTCTGCCCTCCAGTCTTCCACGTGTGCTTCCCATTTGCCAAACCTAGCCAAAAGCCTGCTGGCAAAGAAGCCTGAGAAATGCTGTTTGCTGGGATCAGCCTCCTACAGCAGAGAACACAGCAGACAGAAGGTAGGATGTCCTGACTCCAGATCTATGACATTAACTACTAAACGGTACAGACATAATTACATATATAGTACAGGTTCATTTACATAAAATGTTCTCATACTTTGACAAAGCACCATAGTCAAATAACATACATACGTATATTTATATACATGAGATCAACTGAATACACAAGGTTTCAATACTAAATTTGTACTGTCACAAAAGGCAAACTACTCATCAAAATGAGTTGTTAATAATTAAGAACAATAAAAACGGATCTGAAATTGCCATGGAAAAATCAGAAATAATATCACCAAATACACATTCATAAAGGACATCAAAATGCAATCAGTGTTAAGTATATGCTACTATCAAAGTGGACCAGGTGCTCTTTTCTTAAAGGAAAAAACAAAAAACCACCAAAATATGCATGGGGAAAATATAATAAGACTTGATCAAAGTGTTCTTTCTGTACAAGGCTAGCAAAAAGCATCTGAAGTTAATTCTGAGGAAAAGGTGACTTTTTGCCACTTCTCACTTTTTTTAACAGATTCAAATTTTCTTTATTGTATTATCTTTATTGTTTGCAGTCAGAATTTGACAGAGGTCATAGAAGCTTTAGACTAATGTTATAAATATTTCTTGAAATGGTGACAAAATATCATTTCTGCTTAAAATATAGTGATGAAGGGGAAATAAAGTGTGGCCTCTGAAATAGAAAAAAAAATAGCAGCTGTCTATATGCTGGTAAAACTGCATATATATATATATATATATGATCAACTGAATAAATGAGATTTTGATACAAAATCTGTGCTGTCAAGAAAGGCAAACAGAACGGCCAGTTCCCTGCCAGTTTAACCATAGGAAACACACATAATGAATTTCTGAAATGACATGTCTATAAAAGCTTTTACAATTGGTCTAAGTATTGACCCCTTTCTTAAAAAGAACAGAGACGATGCAGGGGAAATCTAATAATAATTATCCCAATAAGTAGTCCTCCTTTATCTGTTATTTCACTTTTCACAGTTTCAGTTACCCATGGGTTAACCCTGGTCCAAAAATGCTAAACGGAAAATTCCTGAAAATAACAATTTCTAAGTTTTAAACTGCATGCAGTTCTGAGTAGTGTGATGAAATCTCACACCGTCCTGCACCGCCCCAGTCCATCCCGCCTGGAACATGAATTATCCCTTTGTCCAGTGCATCCACACTGTGGACTACCCACCTGTGGCTCACTTGGGAGTCATCTCAGTGACCAGATCAACTGCCATGGTATTGCAGTGCTTGCATTCCAGTCACACTTATTTGACTTAATAGTAGCCCCAAAGCACAAGAGGAGTGATGCTGCCATTATGGATATGCCAAAGAGGAGCTGGAAAGTGCTTCTGTGAGTGAAAAAGTGAAGTTCTCAACTTAATAAGGAAAGAAAAAAATCATATGCTGAGGTTGCTGAGATCTACAGAAAGAATGAACCTTCTGTCCATGAAACTGTGAACAGTCTATCATTATACCTGTTCTATTTCATATTAGTTATTATTGTTAATGTCCTACTGTGTCTAATTTATAAATTAAACTTTATCAAGTATATATGTACTAGAAAAACCACAGTATATACAGTGTTCATTACTATCTGCAGTTTCAGGCATCCACTGGGGGTCTTGGAACATATCCCCCTTGGATGGAAGGAAACTATTGTACCATCAGAAAGATAGATTTATTAAAACTGTTATATTATGTTGAACAATGTTACTAAAGTGATTCTGAAAAAATACGTCACAAAGAAACTCAAGTAACTGAGTTACATGTCTGAATATTTTCAAAAGAATTTTGATGTAACAAAATAGACTTAATGCTAAAAACAGATTACAATTTTCTTCACTTATTCAAAATTGTTGCAGGGCCTTAGAAAAATCATCTCTGTACAGTAATAAGGAAAAAAATAATTAGGCTTTTATAAGTTTATATATTGTGAGTTCAGATAAGGCTCTCCACAGAATGGCAATAATTATTTAAAACACACACACACTTTCTAAATTGAATCTGTGAATACTGCTTAGTGATTTCTCTTAAAATTATTTTCAGCATTATGCACCTCCATCAGACTTGATAACAGCCTAGCAATTTTACTAAAAAAACACTTCACATAAAAGAAAACTCAAGAGCTCTGAACTAAAAATAGTGCTAAATGGGGAGTATTTCCTAATGTCTTAATATCTGGGCACCACAGACCAGGCTCAGGAACACACCCTCCAACGTGTTATCTAGCACCACCAATGTGGACATGCTAAAAACCAGAAACAGGAATCAAAGAAGGTGGCAGGTAAATTTCAGCAGCTGGTAATTCACAAACACAGAAACAGCCATCAAAGAAGCCCCAAGGGTAAATTATATCACTAATCTTATTCAATCCTCTATTGTGAGTAGGAACGACAGTATGAGAAGACTGAAGGAAAAACATGATTTCTGAAAGTGATTATAAAACTAGCTCTTTTGCAGCGAGGGTGTTGCCTTAAACTTCACTTCTAGAAAATATCTCCTCAGAGAGCCAATTAACCACAGGAGAAAAATTATTCAGAGGTGATATTTAAAACAATTTGGAAAAAACTATTAGAAAGCACCATTAGTATAATAATCACAACTCCTCTGCTAGGCAACAGCTGGTTAATCAACCTAAAATTAACACATTTACATATTAGCAAAGCTTTTAAATGTTATACTTTTGTATAACTGAGATTCATCCTTTCCTTCATCTCACTCCCTTATAAAGGCATTAAAGATACTCCTATATTCAGAAGGCTCACTAAAAATAGAGTTCCAACAATGTATATAATTTTACCAGACATTTTATACAAAGGTTGCTATGAAACTGTAAGAACATTACCTTTACAGGTACTTTATTATGTTAAGTTATTGTTGGTCTTCAGTGCTGCTAGAAAACGATACAGATCTCTTTCTGCACTTGAATTCTGTATACATTAGATTTATTAGCAAAAATGTTCATGCAATATTTAAAGATGTATTATAAATATAAATGATATAAATTCTAGGAAAAGAGTATGAATAGAAGAAGGGTAGAAGAAAAGAAATATCACAAACTAGATATTTGGAAAAATTTCTACTAAAGGAGTAACAAGATCCTAGACCACGACGACACTCCAATCAAGACCCAGAAGAACCATTATCCCTCCACCTGCATGTTTCATGTAGTTTTTTCCTCGAATATCTTGTAAGTTTTAAAAATTTTTTGAAAGGCTATACAACAAATTGTATCAGTAAAAGTAACACCCAGATCACCTAACGACTTAAAGACATATTTGAAACATAGTTTTCAGTTTAATGATTAACAATAAAGTCACATGCTTAAGCATTGGTTCAACAATTCAAACGGTTATAGGCTTTACATTATGAAACTGCCAATTGTTAAAACTTCTGACCTATAAAAGTAGCAATTTCATAAGACTCCAACTTAATATATATCACAGAGCTCTCAGTAATGTATTAAATAACTTCAATAATTAATACCAGTTGATTCATGCCAGAGAAGTCACAGAATCTTTAACCAGAGAGGACGTACCATGGGAGAGGATAGGATAGAGACAGACTTAACAGTTGTTTACTGAAGAGCTCTGAACAAACTGGCAAAAATTCAAAACCTGGGCTTTGCATATTAATCAATGGTTACATTTGTGATGGTTCACAAAGCAACATAACACAAAACATTCCCCTTTTAAAGACTGTGAGATGATAAACATCACTAGGTCCTCTGAATTTAAGTTCACTCATCAATCAAAATAAACAGTTAAACATCACACAGTAATAAAAGAGCTAAGGATATTGATTTAAAACACATTTGCAAATACTTTTCCTTTTATTCAAACTGAAAATGTTTTTACAAGTTGATGGGTAAAAGAACCAGTCTAAATTTCACCTTATCTATGACTTCAGTTATCCACAGTCAACTGCAGTCCAAAAGTATAAAATGAAAAATTCCAGAAATAATTCATAAGTTTTAAACTGTGTGCCATTCAGAATAGCACAATGAAATCTTGCAGTGTTCTGCTCTGTCTTGGCCAGGACATGAATCATCACCAGCATATCCACGGTGTATATGCTACACATACGTTAGTATATATAGAGTTCAGTACTCTCTGCGGTTTCTCTCTCTCTCATTTTTATTATCTTATTTTCTGAAAGAGCCTAATATTTAATTGATAAACAATTTCACTGTAAACTGTAAATATTCTACTTTTGGCAATTCAAAAAAACTATAGCATTTTATTAGATTTCTTGAAATACTGAATCTAGTTAGATTTATGAAAAGTACATAACCATAAATTACAAAACGATAGAGCCCCATTTTAGGTTTTTACCATTGTTATGATTTTTAAATGACTATTATAAATGTAAAACTCCTCAAATTTTTAACAGTTCCAAAATTCTGGCTCCTTTTTAGATATGTATATTTAAAAACTAATATTCTGGTGTCATAACACAAATCAATAAAAATTTAACACTTAAGCCCTTTTATCTCTGAAGTAATTTAAAAAATTAACCAAATGGAATTGAGTGTAAATACTCTATAAAGAGTTCCCTAAATAAAAAATGTCATTCTCAAAGTTATATTTCACTTAGATTATTATTGAGAAAAAAGGGTCCCAAACTTACTTACTGCTTAAAACCAATATGATTTTTGAGACAAATGGTAGTAAAATTGTGGCTCTAATCTCATTTATACTGTTTTCATCATTCACTACACACTTTTGCAACCTAGCAATGCACTTATTTATTGAGAGTGATGCTTTATTTTTTTAAATGGAAGAAAGATTATGGCACCTGCCCTCAAGGAGCTTACACATAAAGAAATTAGTAAGAGTATAAAATAAGAATATAATGAGATGTTAAAATGTATTATATAAACAGTAATTTCTATCAGTGCTTAGACAACTCACTGTGGATTCCAGAAGTGAAATCAGTAATTTTACATGTATACAGCATGACATTTTAATACAGAGTAAACAGACCACCACATGAAATACTAATGTCACCTTTGTTCCATTGAATAAATTCAATGCAGATTTACTGAAGATTTAAAAATTGTAGGAAAAGTGGGGGATTTAAAAAGAGGCAAAAAAGTTACTGAACATTCTTTCCCTGGAATGCTGGCACCTCTGAGGATTACCTGATTCCATAGGGGTATGGGATTTTGTTTATCTTTTGATTCAGCTATTTTACAACTCTGTAGAGATGGAAATTGCCTTATAGAAAAATGAGAGTAATACAAATCATTCCTGTCCACAGAAATGTAAACTTTATCCAGTGAAACAGAACAGTTTTGCCAGATTGTATGCATTTTAGAATGGTTGCTCTATAAGAGGACGATAATTTTTGAATTCTCCTTTGAACCAGTTTTAACAACTGACTGGTTCCTTCATTAATAATGAGTTAAATATCTTTGGCTTGTGCTCATTCTATATTTCTATCAGAGTCATGATTATATTCTGTTTTAAACTTTATCCTTCAATAAAATGAAAACAAGAAGACCCCTACCCTTCCTCAAAGAGTTCACAAACTAGTAGGGAGACAAAGACATTCGTATTCAACTAGATTAATACAAAGGCAAGCATCATGATACAGACAGGAACAGCACACTATCAGAAGTGAAATAAAACTATTTCCCATCTGAAAGGTTTAGGAAAGCCTTACATCTTAAGTTACTTATAGGAATAGACTTAGAGACAAGATGGCAGATAGGAGTCAGGGCTAACGTGTAGCTCCCACTTGGACAGACAGAACAATGTGTGGAGAGCACCATGATCTTTACCATGATCTTTTGTTCCAAGAACCACCAAAGAAATGTACCAGGAAAATCAAAAGAATTCAAAGATCTTTGAATGAAGCAGCATGCCACTGCAAATTCCACAGGACAGGCAAAACACTGAGTTCCCAAAGTACGAGAGGGAGAAAACCTGCCTCTGAACACACAACCTCACTGGAGAATCTGTAAATCCAGATTACAGGAAAATGATTTAAACTTACCTAGAGCATAAACAAATTTAAGGACTCGTGCAAAACATAAAAGTGGAAACAGCAGTGAGAGGAAGTGCCTTGCATGTACTCCCAGTCTCCAGCTCAAGCCCAGGGAAGCCATCCCTGACTATATCTCGCAGGGGCCTTCAGGGACGGCAGCCAGCAGAATTAGGCAGGGGTCACAGGATGGAGAAAGCTTCCAACTGAAACAAGTAGTAATTCTGACTGAGCGTGAATTTCCTTGAGCAGAATCTGAGGGCAAACAGGAATTGCTTCAGATACAAGTGCAGGAGCCACCGCTGACAAACAGGGAGGGGCGAGGCGGGAAAGCTGTGTTTGCTTTCTCAGCAGGAAAGCTCACAGCCTGGGGCAAGTTCTGAGCCAGGCACTGCAGGAGCCAGGCCAGCCTCATCAACTATGAGGGAGTTGGGTAAGGCCTCTTGCTACAGCTATCACCCATTTCCCTGAAAAACTATATGAAACAACAGAGGCAACCAAAATCCCCTCTGGAACATAACCCCATTAGCCTGAGAACCACCCCCTCAATCCCCTACAGTGGCCACAGCAAGCCTCACCCAAGGAAAATTTAAGCGTGGACCTGACTAAACCAGCCCCAACCTGATGGTATTTCTCTATTTGCCATGGTTGCCAAACACAAAAGAGAAACTCTTGGGGGCTTTATGGCCCCATCCATCACCTGACAAACTAAAATCCTTACCCTGGCCGACATAGGGCAAGCACAGATCCCCCCCTACTACTACCACAGCTGGTGCTCTTTTGAAAGCACCACCTACAGGCTGGAGGTCAGTCTACTTGGGCCATAAGAGCAACTTAGGACAGAATAATCCTGCTACCAGGAAGAAGAAAATAGCTAATTCCACTGCCCACAACATCCTGGCTAACCAGTGGTCCTGAGTCTCTCCATTTGACAACTTTACTACTAGCATAACCAGCATTCGAGAAAGCCAGCACACTAAACATATCTACAGCCAAAGACTGGGTCTACCTCACTCCCCTGCCACCTCCATCCAAGCAAGTGCTGGTATCCATGCCTGGGAGACCTGAAGACATATCACATCACAGGACTCTTTGCAGACATTCCCTAGGACCAAAGCAGAGCCTGGTGCTAGAGTCCTGCTGGGTGGCTAGACCCAGAAGAGAAGAATCACTGCAGTACAGCTCTCAGGAAGCCCCATCCTCAAGAAAAGGGTGAGAGTACCACATCAAGGGATCACCCCATGGGACAAGGAAATCTGAACAGTAAGTCTTGAGTTCCATACCTTTCTACTTAAATAGTCTATCAAAATGAGAAGGAACCAGAAAAGTAATTCTGGGAATATGACACAACAGGATTCTATACCACCACCAAAAGATCACACCAGCTCCCCAACAGTGGATCTGTACCTAGAAGAAATCTCTGATTTGCCAGAGGAAAAAAAAAAAATTAGAAGGTTGATTGTAAAGCTAATCAGGAAAATACCAGAGAAATGTGAAAGCCAATGTAAAGAATTTTTTTTAAAAATATAAGATATAGATAGGAAATTCTCCAGAGAAATGGGTATCATAAAGAAAAAACAATCACAAATTCTGGAAATGAAAGACACACTTAGAGAAATACATAATGCCCTGAGAAGTTTTAACAATAGATGAGAACAAGGAGAAGAAAGAAGATCAGAGCTTGAAGAAAATTAACCTAAATTAACGTTTGGCTTTCAAATTAACCCAATCTGACAAAGACAAAAAAATAAAAAATAAAAAAATGAACAAAGCCTCCAAGAAATTTGGGATTATGTTAAATGGCCAAACCTAAGAAAAATAGGTGTTCCTGAGGAAGAACAGAAATCTAAAAGTTTAGAAAACTTACTTGTAAGGTTAATTGACGAAAACTTCCTTGGCCTTCCTAGAGATGTTGACGCCTGAAATATTCACCACAAAAAAATCACCTGCGTAAATTTAAGATGAAAGAATCTTAAGCGCTGTGAGATAAAAACATCAAATAATCTGTAAAAGAAAACCTATCAGATTACCAGCAGATTTGTCAGAAGAAAACTTGTTTAAGTCAGAAGAGACTGGGTTCCCATCTTTAGCTCCCTTAAACAAAGTATTTGTCAGTCACACATTTTATCTCTGGCAAAACTAAGCCTCATAAAAGAAGAAGAGATAAAGTATTTTTCAGACAAAAATATCCTGAAGCAATTTGCCACTACTAAGCCAGCATTACAAGAAATGCTAAAGAGAGTTCTAGATCTTGAAACTAAACAGTGAAAGACACCAAAATAGAACTTCCTTAAAGCATAAATTTCACAGGGCCCATAAGACAATAACATAATGAAAAACAACATATTAAGGCAACAATTAGCATGATGAATAGAACAGTACCTCACATCTCAATACTAACGGTGAATGTAAATGGCCTAAATGCTCACTTAAAAGACAGACAATGGCAGAATGAATTAAAAAAAAAAAAAAAAAATCCACTAACCAATTATTTGCTGTCTTCAAGAGACTCACCTAAGACAACAACTCAAAAAAACTTAAAGGGGTAGGAAAAGGTATTCCACAGAGATGGAAACCAAATGCAAGAAGGAGTAGCAATTTTTATACCACAAAGAACAGACTTTAAAGCAAAAACATTAGAAAAAAGACAAAGAGGGACATTATATAATGATAAAAGGATCAATCCAATAAGAAAATATCACAATCCTAAATATATAAGCACCTAACACTAGATCTCCCAAATTTATAAAACAATTACTACTAGACCTAAGAAATGAGATAGATGGCAACAGAATAATAGCAGGGGAATTCAATATTCCACTGACAGTACTACAAAGGTCATCAAAACAGAAAGTCAACAAAGAAACAATAAACTGAAACTAAACCCTAGAACATGTGGACTTAACAGATATTTACTGAACATTCTACCCAACAACTGCAGAATATACAATCTTTTCATCAGTATATGGGACATTCTCCAAGACAGACCAATGATAGGTCACATGTCTCTACAAATTTAAGAAAAATCCAAATTATATCAAGTACCCTCTCAGACCACAGTAAAACAAAGCTGGAAATTAACCCGAAAAGGAACACCCAAAACTGTAAAAACACATGAAAATTAAACTGCTCTTCAATGATCTTTGAGGCAACAATGAAATCAACATGAAAATTTAAAAATTCTTTGAGTTGAATGATAATACTGACATAACTTGTCAAAGACTCGGATACAGCAAAAACAGTGCAAAGAGAAAAGTTCATAGCATTAAATGCCCACATCAAAAAGACTAAAAGAGTGAAAACAGACTATCTAAGGTCACATCTCAAGGAAATAGAGAAACAAGAACAAACTAAACCCAAACTCAGCAGAAGAAAAGAAATCACCCACATCAGAGCAGAATTAAATGAAATGGAAACAACAAAACCACACAAAAGATAAATGAAGCCAAAAGCTGGTTCTTTGAAAGAACAAACAAAAGTGATAGACCATTAGCAAGATTAACCAAGAAAAGAGGAGGCAAGATCCAAATAAGGTCTATTAGAAATGAAACAGGAGATAATACAACTGATAACACAGAAATACAAAAGATCATCCAAGGCTACTATTAACACCTTTATGTGCACAAACTGGAAAACCTAGAGGAGATGGATAACTTCCTGGAAATATACAACCCTCCTAGATTAAACCAGGAAGAAACAGAAACTCTGAACAGACCAATAACAAGTAGTGAGATTTAAACAGTAATTTTTAAAATGCCAACAAAAGAAGTCCAGGACCAGATGTTTTCACAGCTGAATTCTGCAAGACATTCAAAGAAGAATTGGTACCAATCTTAGTGAAACTATTTCAAAAGACAGAGAAAGAGGAAATCCTCCCTAAGTCATTCTATGAAGCCAATATCACCCAAATACCAAAACCAGGAAAGGACATAAGAAAAAAAGAAAACTACAGGCCAGTATCCCTGAGGAACATAGATACAAAAATCCTCAACAAAATACTAGCTAACCAAATCCAACAGAATATCAAAAAGATAATACAGCATGACCAAGTGGGTTTCACAGCAGGAATGCTCAGATGGTTGAACATATGCAAATCAATAAATGTGATACACCACATAAACTGAATTTAAAAGAAAAAATCATATGATCATCTCAATAGACACAGAACAAGAATTTGACAAAAGCCAGTATCCCTTTATGATTAAACCCCTCAGCAAAATTGGCATAAAAGGGACATACCTCAAGATAATAAAAGCCAACTATGATAAACCCACAACCAACATTGTACTGAATGGGGACAAGCTGAAAGCATTGATCCTGAGAACTGAAACAAGACAAGGATGCCCACTTTCACCACTTCTATTCAACATAGCACTACAAGTCATAACCAGATCAGACAAGATAATGAAATAAAGGCATCCAAATCAGTAAAGAGGAAGTCAAACTGTCACTGTTTGCTGATGATATGATCGTATACCTAGAAAACCCTAATTACTCATCTAAAAAACTCCCAGATTTGATAAATGAATTCAGTAAAGTTTCAGAAAACACAATTAATATACACAAATCTGTAGCACTGCTGTACAACAGCAATGAAGCTGAGAATCAAATCAAGAACTCGATTCCTTTTACAACAGCTGCCAAAAAAAAAAAAAAAAAAAAAACCTTAGGAATATACGTAACCAAGGAGATGAACTATCTCTACAAGGAAAACTGCAAAACACTGCTGAAAAAATCACTGATGACACAAACAAATGGAAACACATCCCATGTTCATGGATGGGTAGAATCAATATTGTGAAAATGACCATACTGCCAAAAGCAGTCTACAGATTCAGTGCAATTCCCATCAAAATACCAACATCATTCTTCACAAAACTACAAAAAACAATTCTAAAATTCATATGGAACCAAAAAAGAGCCCAGATAGACAAAGCAAGACTAAGCAAAAAGAACAAACATGGAGGCATCACATTACTCAATTTCAAATTATACTACAAGGTTATAGTTACAAAAACAGTATGGTACTGGTGTTAAAAACAGGCATGTACACCAATGGAACAGAATAAAGAACCCAGAAATAAAGCCAAATACTTATAGCCAACTGATCTTGGACAAAGTAAACAAAAACATAAAGTGCGGAAGGGATACCCTATTCAACAAATAGTGTTGGGGTAACTGGCAAGCCAAATGTAGAAGAATGAAACTGGATCCCCATCTCTCACCATATACAAACATCAAGTCAAGAAGGATCGAACTTAAGTCTAAGACCTGAAACCATAAAAATTTATAAGATAATATCAGAAAAACTCTTCTAGACATTGGCTTAGGCAAAGAATTCAAGACCAGGAACCCAAAAGCAAATGCAACAAAAACAAAAATTAATAGACAGGACCTAATTAAACTAAAAAGCTTCTCTACAGCAAGAGAAATAATCACCAGAGAAAACAGACAACCCACAGAATGGGTGAAAATATTCACAAATAATGCATCTGACAAAGAACCAATATCCAGAATCCACGAAGAACTCAAACAAATCAGCAAGAAAAAAAAGCAAACAATCCCATCACAAAATGAGCCAAGAACATGAATAGACAGTTCTCAAAAGAAGATAGATAAATGACCAACAAACACATGAAAAAATGCTCCACATTACTAATTATCAGGGAAACACAAATTAAAATTACAATGAGATACCATCTTCTGCAACAATAGACATAATTTAAAAATCAAAAAATAATACATGTTGGCATGGATGTGGTAAAAAGGGAACACTTTTATGCTGCTGGTGGGAATGTAAACTAGTACAACCATTATGGAAAATGGTATGGAGATTCCCTAAAGAACTGAAAGCAGAACTACCATATGATCCAGCAGTTCCACCTGGGGATCTCTACCCAGAGGAAAAGACGTCTTTATATAAAAAAGACACTTGCACGTGCATGTTTATTGCAGCACAATTCACAACAGCAAAAATATGGAACCAGCCTAACTGGTCCTCAACCAATGAGTGGATAAAGAAAACATGGTATATATACACTACAGACTACTACTCAGTCACAAAAAGGAATGAAATAATGGCATCTGGAGCAACCTGGATGGATTTGGAGACCATTATTTTAAGTGAAGTAACTCAAGAATGGAAAACCAAGTATCGTTATGTTCTTACTTATAAGTGGGAGCTAAGCTATGAGGATGCAAAGGCATAAGACTGATATAATGGACTTTGGCACTGGAGGGGAAGGGTGGGAGGTGAGTGAGGAATAAAAGACTATACATCGGGTACAATGTACACTGCTAGGGTGACAGGTGCACCAAAATCTCAGAAACAACCACTAAATAACTTACCCATGTAATTAAAAGCCACTTGTTCTCCAAAAACTACTGAAATAAAATTTTTTTTTAAAAATTGTATGATAAAGAAGGATTTGAAAATCAAGAGTCAATCCAGTTCATCACCTATTTTGTATAGCCCTTGAGCTAAAAGTACTTTTTACATTTCTAAATGTTTGGGGGAAAAGTCAAAAAACAGAATGACCACTGACATTTGAAAACTACATGGAACTCAAACATTGGTATACAGAAATAAAGTTTTATTGGAACACTGTCACACTCATTTGTTACAGATTATTTACAGCTGTTTTCACAATACAATGGCAAAGGTGAATAGCTGCAAAAAAGACCATATGTGGCTCTCCTATCAATTCCCACTGCTGCGTGGCACACTATAAATCACATTATCAAATTATAACTGAACAGCATTTCAATTGCCACATGTATTATCATACCACATTTTTTTAAATTACCAATACATATACATAGGAATAAAAATAAGAAAAGAGAGAGGTATACTTTGAGTGTCATACATTTAAGGCACAGGTGAATATCTATTATTTTGTTATCAAATTAGATTGCAAAACACTGTGTTTATCATACAATGACACCACAGCTGTGCTAAAATAATGGAATATATATTGACATTACCAAACTAAGCACTCATCACAATATTCTCAACTCACAGGAGAGCAACACTCTGAAAAATTAGAAAATTCTAAAACTGAGTACATCACCACACAGAATTTCTTCACAAAAAGAACAAGACTGCAACCTAAGTACATTTCCTAGTAGTTCATTTATCAGCAAGCAAGGAAAGTCATTTACCAATGGTGGGTTTATCAAATCATATTTGATTGCAGCAGTGAAAGAAATGTGTCGAAAAAAACAAACTGGTTTAAACCTACTGGTGAGAATAGTTGCTTAAAGAGTTGATTGAGGACACTGGGAGGTGGCTGGCAAGATGGCCGAATAGGAACAGCTCCAGTCTGTAGCTTCCAGTGAGATCAATGCAGAAGGCGGGTGATCTCTGCATTTACAACTGCAGGACCCGACCCATCCCACCGGGACTGGTTTGGACAGTGAGTGCAGCCCACAGAGGGCCAGCTGAAGCAGACTGGGGCGTTGTCTCACCTGGGAGGGACAACGGGCCAGGGAATTCCCTCCCTTAGCCCAGGGAAGATGTGAGGGACTGTGCTGTGAGAAAGGGTGCATTCCGACCCAGATACTACGCTTTTCACATGGTCTTCACAACCTGCAGGTCAGGAGATTCCCTCAGGTGATTATGCCACCAGGGCCTTGGTTTCAAGCACAAAACTGGGCAGCCATTTGGGCAGACACCAAGCTAGCTGCAGGAGTATTTTTTTCATACCCCAGTGGCGTGTGGAACGCCAGCAAGACAGAACCATTCCCTCCCCTGGAAAGGAGGCTAAAGCCAGGGAGCCAAGTGGTCTAGCTTAGCCAATCCCACTCCCAAGGAGCCCAGCAAGCTAAGATCCACTGCCTTGAAATTCTCGCTGCCAGCAGAGCAGTCTGAAGTCGACCTGGGATGCTCGAGCTTGGTAGGTGGAGAGGCGTCCACCGTTACTGAGGCTTGAATAGGCAGTTACCCCTCACAGTGTAAACAAAGCCACCAGGAAGTTGGGACTGGGCAGAGCCAACCACAGAGCCACAAAGCCACTGCAGCCAGACTGCCTCTCTAGGCAGGACATGTCTGAAAGAAAGGCAGCAGCCCCAGTCAGCGGCTTATAGATAAAACTCCCATCTCCAGGGGACAGAGTACCTGGGAGAAGGTGGGGCTGTGGGCGCAGCTTCATCAGACATAAATGTTCCGGCCTGCTGACTCTGAAGAGAGCAGCGGATCTCCCAGCACAGCGCTGGAGCTCTGCTAAGGGACAGACTGCCTCCTCAAGTGAGTTCCTGAACCCCCATGCCTCCTGACTGAGAAATACCTCCCCCAACAGTGGTCGACAGACACCTCATGCAGGAGAGCTCTAGCTGGCATCTGGCAGATGCCCCTCTGGGACGAAGCTTCCAGAGAAAGGAATACACAGCAATCTCTGATGTTCTGCAGTTTCTGCTGGTGATACCCAGGCAAACAGGGTCTGTAGTGGACCTACAGAAAACTCCAGCAAACCTGGAGCAGAGGGACCTCACAATTAGAAGGAAAACTAACAAACAGAAAGGAATAGCATCAACATCAACAAAAAGGATGTCCACACACAAACCCCAGGAGCATCAGATGCATAAAGCAAGTTTTTAGAGACCTACAAAGAGACTTAGACTCCTACACAATAATAGTGGGAGACGTTAACACCCCACTGTCAATGTTAGACAGATCACCAAGACAGAAAATTAACAAGGATATTCAGGACTTGAACTCAGCTCTGGATGAAACGGACCTAACAGACATCTACAGAACTCTCCACCCCCAAATCAACAGACTATACATTCTTGTCAGCACCCATATCGCATTTATTCTAAAAATGACCACATAATTGGAAGTAGAACACTCCTCAGCAAATGCAAAGGAATGGAAATCACAACAGTCTCTCAGACAACAGGCAATCAAAATAAAACTGAGCATTAAGAAACTCACTCAAAACCACACAAACTACATGGAAAATGAACAAACTGCACCTGAATGACTACTGGGTAAATAACACAATTAAGGCAGAAATAAGTTCTTTGAAACCAATGAGAACAAAGACACAACGTACCAGAATCTCTGGGACAAGTTAACGCAGTGTTTAGAGGGAAATTTACAGCATTAATGACCACAGGATAAAGTGGGAAAAATTGGTAGCCTAACATCACAGTTTAAGAGAACTAGAGAAGCAAGAGCAAACAAATTCAAGATCTAATAGAAGACAAGAAATAAGTAAGAGAGGAGCAGAACTGAAGGAGACAGAGACACAAAAACACCCTTTAAAAAAATCCATGAATCCAGGAGCTAGTTTCTTGAAAAGATTAACAAAACGGATAGACTGCTAGCCAGTCTAATAAAGAAGAAAAGAGAGAAGAATAAAATAGACACAATAAAAAATAATAAAGGGGATATTACCACTGATCCCACAGAAACATAAACTACAATCAGAGAATACTATAAACACCTCCACACAAATAAACTAGAAAATCCAGAAGAAATGGATAAATTCCTGGACACATACACCTTCCCAAGACTAAACCAGGAAGAAGTCGAATCCCTGAATAGACCAATAACAAGTTCTGAAATTGAGGCAGTAATTAACAGCCTACCAACCAAAAAAAAAAAAAGCCCAGGACCAGATGGGATTCACAGCCAAATTCTACTAGAGGTACAAAGAGAAGCTGGTACCATTCCTTCTGAAACTATTCCAAACAACTGAAAAAGAAGGACTCGTCCTTAACTCATTTTATGAGCCTGGCATTATCCTGATACCAAAACCTGGCAGAGACACAACAAAAAAAAAATTTCAGGCCAATATCCCTGATGAACATCAATGTGAAAATCCTCAATAAAATACTGGCAAACCGAATCCAGGAGCACATCAAAAAGCTTATACACCACAATCAAGTCGGCTTCAACCCTGGGATACAAGGATGGTTCAACATACGCAAATCAATAAGCATAATCCATCACAACAGAACCAATAACAAAAGAGAACCAATGACATAAACAGAACCAATGACAAAAACCACAATTATCTCAATAGATGCAGAAAATACCTCTGATAAAATTCAACACCCTTTCACGCTAAAAACTCTCAATAAACTAGGTATTGATGGAACATATCTCAAAATAATAAGAGCTATTTATGACAAACCCACAGACAATATCATGCTGAATGGGCAAAAGCTGGAAGCATTCCCATTGAAAACCAGCAAAAGACAAGGATGCCCTCCCTCATCACTCCTATTCAACACAGTACTAGAAATTCTGGCCAGGGATATCAGGCAAGGGAAAGAAATAAAGGGTATTCAAATAGGAAGAGGGGAGGTCAAACTGCCTCTATTTGCAGATGACGTGACTGTATATTTAAAAAACCCCATCATCTCAACCCAAAATCTCCTTAAACTGATCAGTAACTTCAGTGAAGTCTCAGGATACAAAATCAATGTGCAAAAATCACAAGCATTCCTATACACCAATAACAGACAAACAGAGAGCCAAATCATGAATGAACTCCCACTCACAATGGCTAAAAGAGAATAAAATACCTAGGATGATAAAATACCTAGGATGATGATACTATGAGAATAAAATACCTACAACAAGAATAAAATACTTACAAGGGATGTGAATGACCTCTTCAAGGAGAACTACAAAGCACTGCTCAAGGAAATAAGAGAGGACACAAACAAATGGAAGAACATTCATGCTCATGGATAGGAAGAATCTATATTGTGAAAATGGCCATACTGCCCGAAGTAATTTATAGATTTAATGTTATCCCCCATCAAGCTACCACTGACTTTCTTCACAGAATTAGAAAAAGCTACCTTAAATTTAATATGGAACTAAAAAAAAGAGCCTGTATAGCCAAGATAATCCTAAGCAAAACGAACAAAGTTGGAGGCATCACACTACCTGACTTCAAACTATACTCCAAGGCTAGAGTAACCAAAAGAGCACGGTACTGGTGCCAAAACAGATATATAGACCAATGGAACAGAACAGAAACCTCAAATAATGCAACACATTTACAACCCTCTGATCTTTGACAAACCTGACAAAAACAAGCAATAGGGGACTTCAAACTATACTCCAAGGCTAGAGTAACCAAAAGAGCACGGTACTGGTGCCAAAACAGATATATAGACCAATGGAACAGAACAGAAACCTCAAATAATGCAACACATTTACAACCCTCTGATCTTTGACAAACCTGACAAAAACAAGCAATAGGGAAAGGATTCCCTATTTAATAAATGGTGTTTTGAAAACTGGCCAGCCATACGCAGAAAATTGAAACTGGACCCCTTCCTTACACCTTATACAAAAATTAACTCAAAATGAATTAAAGACTTAAATATAAGATCTAAAACCATAAAAACTCTAGAAGAAAACCTAGGCAATACCATTCAGGACATAGCCATGTGCAAAGACTTCATGACTAAAACACCAAAAGCAATGGCAAAAAAAAAGCCAAAATTGACAAATGGGATCTAATTTAACTGAAGACCTTCTCCACAGCAAAAGAAACTATCATCAGAGTGAACAAGCAACCTACAGAAAGGGAGAAAATTTTTGCAATCTATCTATCTGACAAAGGGCTAATATCCAGAATCTACAAGGAACTTAAACAAATTTACAAGAAAAAAAAAAAAAACCATCAAAAAGCGAAGGATATGAACAGACACTTCTCAAAAGAAGACATTTACGTGGCCAGCAAACATATGAAAAAGATCATCACTGGTCATTAGAGAAATGCAAATCAAAATACCACAATGAGGTACTACCTCATGCTAGTTAGAATGGCGATCATTAAAAAGTCAGGAAACAACAGATGCTGGAAAGGATGTGGAGAAATAGGAACACTTTTACACTGTTGGTGTGAGTGTAAATTAGTTCAAGCATTGTGGACGACAGTGTGGCGACTCCTCAAGGATCTAGAAACAGAAATACCATTTAACTCAGCAATCCCATTACTGAGTATATACCCAAAGGATTATAAATCATTCTGCTATAAAGACAAATACACACATACACTTACTGCAACACTGTTCACAATAGCAAAGACTTGGAACCAACCCAAATGCCCATCAATGATAGACTGGATAAAAAAAATGTGGCACATATACACCATGGAATACTGTGCAACCATAAAAAAAGATGAGTTCATGTCCTTTGCAGGGATATGGATGACTCTAGAAACCATCATTCTCAGCAAAGTAACACAGGAACAGAAAACCAAACACTGCATGTTCTCACTCGTAAGTGGGAGTTGAACAATGAGAACACATGGACACAGTGAGGGGAACATTACACACCGGGGCCTGTCACGGGGTTGGGGGCTAGGGGAAGGATAGTATTAGGAGAAATACCTAATGAAGATGACAGGTTGATGGGTGCAGCAAACCACCATGGCACATGTATACCTATGTAACAAACCTGCATGTTCTGCACATGTACTCCAGAACTTAAAAGTATAATTTAAAAAATCTAAAATAAATTACACATAATAATAATATTTTTTAAAAGTTGAGGACACTGGAAACAAATCAATAGTCACTTAAAGAAGGAAAATGATTATAGGTGGTTTTCCTTGACTCTTGATAAGTCAAAAAATGGAACCAATATTGCTATTGTTGTTGAGGAGTCAATGTTGAGTGTGAAGTGGGTGAAGAATTAGCTCCTATGAACAGTCTGCATGGGACAACTACAGGCAAGAATATTCTCACATAACTTGAGCAAACATTAATTCAGTACAACCTGAAGCGGAATGTACTAAGATATATTATAACCAATTTTGGTAAAAATATGTGTAGAATACAAAAAGGCTTTAGATATACATATTTTGACATCTATTATGGAACACTACATGACTTTGCTAATTAGTTTTTACTGCAGACTTGATGGTATTTCTTGGCGAACTTAATGTACAATTACAAGAGAAAACATAGCTTATATACAACAAACACTGACAATAAAGTCATCTTAATGACAACTAGTATTCTGAGAATCACAAGTAATCACAAGCTACTGTCCATGCATCCCAAACTATCAAATATTAAAATAAGAAGAGAGATTGCCATTCCCATACAAATGGGTGAATATTTTTTTCTGAGCTCAAAGTACAGGTCCAGTAGGGTTTTTCAGATCACATGCAAATGCAAAGTAAATTTCCATACTGCAGATTCCATTTAACTGTGCAACTTCCACCTAATCTTTAATTGGAATTGATTAATAGAAAATGTAATAACATGCTAAAAGGCAAGTATCAAGAAGAGAATCTAACAGAACTCTATAAATGCCTTCCTAGTGACAAATATGTTCAATTAAAATGTTTGTGAATTTATGTCATATTTGCTGTGCCTATTTGAGTGAAAGACATTTTCAAAAATGAAATAAGTAAAATATCATTACAGATCAGAGTCGATAGATGAACATTTGCATTTTATTTTGACAGAGAATGCTGACTCTTAACCAGTTAAGTAAAATGTCCTCTCCCACAACAGAAGAATTTCTTCATTCTTATTAATAGACCTGTTACAAAAAGTTTTAATAAACTAAATGAGTATCTAAAATGTATCATGTGAAAAACTACACTGCTGATTTTTCCACCTATCCCCCAACAAAAACTTCTTTTCCATCATCTCAGTACTATAAATTCCATCCTTCAGGTTGACGAAGCCAAAAAACTTGAAGCCGTTCTTAATATATCTTTATCTCATACTCTTATTACCCATTCATTGACAAAACGGCTGGCTTTATCAGTAAAACTATAGCATCTAACCAATTCTCTCTATCGTCCTGGTTCAAGCTACCATCACTATTTACCTACTAATTATAACACACAGATTCTCTTTACTTCCTCTTTTGCCTCCTGCTACTCACAGTAACCTGAGACTTAACATTTTAAGTAAGACTGTGCCACTGCTCAGCCAAAAATCCTCCAATGGTTTCCCATCTCACTCAGCATAAAAAGCCAAAGTCTTCATCAATAAAGTACTAGAAACTGCATGATCTGCTTTCCACCCACCCAAACCACTTCTCTGACCTCATTTCTTTCTCATCCAGTTTCAGCCACACTATGCTATTTGTGTTTCTTCCAACTTGTTCTCTAATCCTATGCCATAGCCTGTAACTTGTTCTTCCATTGCCCTAAAATGATGTGTTTTCAGATCAACACGCTACTCGCTCCCTCACTTCCTTCAGGTCTTTGATCAAACCTCATCTTCCCACAGAGGCCATCTGTGACTACTCTATATAATTAGCACCTATCCTTTCACACTGTATTTTTACCACTCTGTAACCCTATTACTCTGCCCACAGACTCTACAACAGTGCCAAATATACAGTATTCACTCAATAAATATTTCCTGAATAAATGAACAAAGCAACAAAATTTGTGTAATGTGTCCTCAGTTCCTTTTCCTTATATAAGTGCTATATATACATATATATGTATATATGAACAATTGTATAAAACTGATTTACCATTGCGCTAAGAGTTTCTTCCCAATCAGGTCGCTCTCGAGGGTGTACATTTCTATGTAGCTCTGGAACAAAATCATCTTCTTCAGAATGTACTGAGGACTTCATCTTCCTAGAGATCAAAACATGAAAGATTCAGATAAGAATTTCCAATTCTATGAAAGCCTTCCAATGATCACAACTGAAAGAGCAGAAAAACTACAAGTCAGATTTGAAGTTTAGCTAAAAGAGCTTAAGTGAATAGCAGTGATCCTTTATTTCTACTCTGGCTTTCAGAGGTCTCTCCTAATGTACCAAACACCTGCTTTTATTCCAGAAGATAAAATAAGGTTTATAGCTAGTTAACCTTTTATGGTCCATGATTATTATATAAAAACTGATTTTTATCAGTTCAACACAATTTGAACCTTGAAAAGATTTGCAACAACAATTAGTTACTCTGAATCAATATTTACAGAACTGTGCTAAGCATTGGTATCATTTCAGAAAAAACAAGAGACATGGTATTTCTGGTTCCAATCAATGGAGCAGAGTGCAACAAATAAGCATTTTCAATGAGAACAACTATGAATGCTGGGCAAAACATATAAAACAGCTTATCTGAAGGCAACAGAAAGCAACCAATACAGATGGGACTTCCAGGGCTACAAACTTTGAGAGAAGAAAAGCCCAATCAAGCAAATTCCACATTTAATCCTTCTTTTTGTATAAGATAATTTTTCAAATCAATCATGGGAAATAGAGACCAAGATAATAACTGTAATCTTAGTGGGATGAGAAGGCAGAGGTTGGAGGCTGGGATTACCAAAGCAGGGAGGAATTCAGGAGGCAAAATACCTCCAAAAAAGACCTACAAAGAAAGAGCCCAGAAATCTACAGCAAAATTCACCTCAAATTATTAACTGATTCCTAAGCTTACAAATATGTAGGACAGGATGCCAAGAAACCCAAAACAAACCAAACCAAGTAAAGAGGCAAGTAGACATTTTAGCAGCCCATTAATGTTGAGGAGATGGACTGGCAAGCAAGCACTGCCAAGATGGAGGAGCACTGAAAAACCCGAGCTCTTAGATGTGATTCTAAAAAAGCCACGCCTAAAGAGTATGGACAAAATAGCAACAGAAAAATTCTAACAAAGCCCCAAACCAAGCCTTGACAGAATCAGAAGTACGGGAAAGAAAATTAACTGTCTTTGGAGGAAAAAACATTCTCCAGACTCTCTGCAGATCTTTCATCCACATTATCTAGTACCCAATAAACATTACGAGGCACACTCAAAAAAAAAACAAGAACTAGTGAAAATTGAGAAAAAAAAGTCAAACCAGAAAGACTCACATTTCATTCAGATCTTAGCATTATCAGAAAGAGACTTTCAAATGGCATTTGTGCTTTTCTGCCTATAATGCAAAAAGTTGTAAACAGCATCACTCCTAGCCTAGTATTAATAAATAAAAAAAAAAAAAAAAGATAATCTGGAAATCCTAACTTCTCTAGGACACAACAGAAAACTGAGGTCTCAGGGCAACCAACTAGTTTAAACACTATGGAAACACAAGCCTCTCTGCGATTAGATGGATGACAAGCAGTTACTTTTCTGGAACACAGTATGGGGTGAAGAGGGATACATAAGAATTTAGGTAAGTTTTTATCAAGTTGCTAAAAACATTTATGATTTACACATTCAATTGAATGAAAGTAAAAAATAGGAGAGAAATGATGAATTTCAACAGAGAATTGGAATCCATACAATCAAATGTTTATTCTAAAACTGAAAAATACAGTATCTGAAATTAAGAACAAACTAGACAAGTTTAGTGGAACAATAAACATAGCTAAAGAGAGGGTTAGTGAACTGGAACATAGTTCAGTAGAAAATATCCACATTGAAGAACACAGAGAAAAAAGGAACAGAAAACACACAAAATAGTATACAGGATGAGAGACCTGGTTTAAAAAAAAGATCTCAAATATGTCTAAATTGATGACAGAGATAAGGGAGATAATTTTTTTAAAAAAGAGAATATAACAAAAGCAATATTTGAAAATGAATGCTAAAAAGTTTTCAAAACTGATGAAATCATCAAACTAAGGATTCAAAGAAATTCTATAAATCTCAAGCAGAATTTTAAAAAATTAAAACCATAGGTAAATTACAGTCAAACTGCTAAAAACCAAACACAAAGAGAAATTCTTAAAAGCAGCCAGAGAATTTTTTAAATTTTTTAATGGCTGATAGAATAAGCAGACAAAACCGTAAGTATATAACTTGAACAATTCAGTTT